>NC_072455.1:8768967-9028967 GCF_027596085.1 Anoplopoma fimbria
GGAGGTCACTAAATTGAACGTGGAATCGGTGTGTTCGTACGCAAAGACGATGTCGGACTCCGTAGTATTCTCTGGCCCTCTCCCTAATCTGGCCAATGATGAGATGTATAGCCGCATGTCATCATTCCGCCGCTGGCTGTCGAGGTGGTGTCCTGCAAACAATGTGGGCTTCGTAGACAATTGGCATACTTTCTGGGGAAAACCTGGTCTGATTAGGAGAGACGGCATCCATCCTACTTTGGATAACAATAGTTTATTTGAGGATTTTCAGTCAGGATTTAGAGTGAATCATAGCACAGAGACGGCACTGGTGAAAATTACCAATGACCTTCTAGTAGCTTCAGACAAAGGACTTGTCTCTGTACTTGTATTGCTAGACCTTAGTGCTGCATTTGATACCATTGATCACCAAATCCTATTACAGAGATTGGAGCATCTTATAGGCATTAAAAGAACCGCACTTAGCTGGTTTAAGTCGTATTTATCAGACCGATCTCAGTTTGTATATGTAAACAATGAAAGCTCGATGAAAACCAAGGTTAGTCACGGAGTTCCACAGGGGTCTGTTCTTGGACCTATTTTATTTACCTTATATATGCTTCCCTTGGGGAATATTATCAGAAAACACTCAGTAAACTTTCATTGTTATGCAGATGATACCCAGTTATATCTATCAATTAAGCCAGACGAAACTAACCAGTTCTCTAAACTTCAAGCATGTCTTACGGACATAAAAACCTGGATGACCTGTAACTTTTTAATGTTAAACTCTGAAAAAACAGAAGTTATTCTTCTAGGCCCAGATCACCTTCGAATTCAATTATCTAACGATATAGTTTCTCTAGATGGCATTGCTCTAGCATCCAGCACTACCGTTAAGAACCTTGGAGTTATCTTTGACCAGGATCTGTCTTTTAACTCTTATATAAAACAGATCTCAAGGACAGCCTTTTTTCATTTACGTAACATTGCGAAAATCAGGCAAATCCTGTCTCAAAGCGATGCAGAAAAACTAGTTCATGCATTTGTTACCTCTAGACTAGATTACTGTAACTCCTTATTATCAGGCTGCTCTAATAGGTCTCTTAGATCTTTACAGTTGATCCAGAATGCTGCAGCACGTGTTCTAACAAAAACTAAGAAAAGAGATCATATTACTCCAGTATTAGCTTCTCTGCACTGGCTCCCTGTTAAATCAAGAATAGAATTTAAAATTCTTTTACTTACCTACAAAGCTCTAACTGGCCAGGCACCGTCTTATCTTAAGGAACTTATAGTTCCATATTACCCAACTAGAGAGCTGCGCTCAATCAATGCAGGGTTACTTGTGGTTCCTAGAGTATATAAAAGTAGGATGGGAGCCAGAGCCTTCAGTTATCAGGCTCCTCTTCTGTGGAACCAGGTTCCAGTTTCAGTCCGGGGGCAGACACACTCACCACTTTCAAGAGCAGGCTTAAGACCTTCCTTTTTGATAGCTTATAGTTAGGACTTTCAGGTATAGTTAGGACTGGTTCTGGTTTATAGTTAGGGCAGGTTCGCCTTGGTCCAGCCCCTAGATATGCGGCTATATGCCTAGACAGCCGGGGGACTACCTAGGATACGCTGAGCTCCTCTTTCCTCTTCTCTCACTCCTTCTTTATGTATTAATCTCCTATTTATGCACATTACTGATTTTGCTTCTTCCCCGGAGTTCTTGTGCTTTCTCGCCTCGCAGGTTCCCAGGAATCGGGGTTATATTTGGACTGTCATCGTGCCACCTACTGAGGCCCTGCTGACACCCACTACTACTACCACTATCATTATTAGTCACATTACTATTATTATTGCCTGTACTATTACGCTTATTGACTTGCTTGTACCCTGGAGTCTTTGTGCTTTCTCGCTTCGCAGGCTTCTATAAATCGTGGCTGTACCTGGACCGTGGACGTGCATCCTGCTACGGCCCTGCTGACACCGACTGCTACCACCATTATTATTATTATTACTAGTCACATTACTATTACTATTACCTGTACCATTAAGCATTTTAGCTTTACTTCCACCCTGAAGCCCTTTTGCTTTCTCGTTCTGCAGGTTTCCATGAATCGTTTGGTACCTGGACCGTAGTCGTGCCTCCTGCTGTGAGCCGACTGACACCCACTGCTACTTCGATTATTATTATTAGTCACATTACTATCCCTATTTTCATGGCTATAATTCTACTGTAATAATTGCTGCTGTTATTATAAGTAGTCTTATTATATGAATCATTTATGTCATATACATTGAATGTGTTGTATCTCTGTTATGCTGCTCATTCTGTACACATGACATCTATTGCATTCTGTCCATCCTGGGAGAAGGATCCCTCCTCTGTCGTTCTCCCAGAGGTTTCTTCCTTTTTTCTCCCTGTTAAAGGGTTTTTTTTAGGGGAGTTTTTCCTGTGCCGATGTGAGGGAAGGACAGAGGATGTCGCATGTGCACAGATTGTAAAGCCCTCTGAGGCAAATTTGTCATTTGTGATTCTGGGCTATACAAAATAAACTGAATTGAATTGAATAGCACTGCCTTGGAATTCATGTGGCTAAATGTAAAAACATGAATAAATAAATAAATAAATAAATAAATAAATTAATGTAACTTCTTACCTTGCTACATCTCTCATTTAATGTAGATTTACTGGGAGCTTAGCTTAAAGTTAGCTTGCCCAGCACTGGCTATATTACAAACGGTTTAATGTCAGAAATGAGCTTCTATACCTAACCGGTCGAAGGAGAGCGAGAGAGAGAGAGAGAGCTGACAAACACACACACACACACACACACACACACACACACACACACACACACACACACACACACACACACACACACACACACACACACACACACACACACCTGTTCAGCTCCTCCCTCGCTGAGCGCGCTCCATCCAATGAGAGGCGCGTTCCACTGCGCGTTGGACTCCAGTCTCAAAACACGCATACACCGCCACGCGCGCACACCCAGCCTCCTGTAGTCCGCACGCAGACATAGCGCGAGCACCTCCGTGTGAACAGCTGACCATGGCCGAAGGCGGCGAGGGAGAGGACGAAGTCCAGTTCCTGCGAACTGTAAGTCATGTTGCTCCGAGGGGCCGAGCACCGGGGCTCGGTGTCACTGCGTCTTTCTGCTCGGCTGTGTTTGTGTGTGTGTGTGTGTGTGTGCGTGTGTGTGTGTGTGTGCGTGTGTGTGTGCGTGTGTGCGTGCGTGTGTGTGTGTGTGTGTGTGTGTGTGTGTGTGAGTGTGTGTGTGTGTGTGTGTGTGTGTGTTTGGGCAGGGGGCAGGGAGTTTACCGCATTAAGGATGACAGCTCCTCGAGATACCAGTCATTGGTCAGTGAGTCCGCATCGCACCGACAGAGGACTTAAAGCACGGGGAGCACGGGGAGTGGTGCGGAAACGTAACGACTGACAGTGAGACAGACACCGGAGGACAGGCGAGACGCACGGGAAGGTGCTTTTGTATTAGCCGGTGTCGCTGTCATTATTACTCGAGATGAGTTGAGCAGCACGCGGGCTGTGTGTGTGTGTGTGTGTGTGTGTGTGTGTGTGTGTGTGTGTGTGTGTGTGTGTGTGTGTGTGGTGTGTGTGTGTGTGTGTGTGTGTGTGCGCAGTGCGGTGCGGACTGGCAGCGTGAAGTCTGCTGCTGCTGCTGCATCTGCTTCACTTCACTTCAATTAGCTTCTACGCTGAAGCAATGGCCACAGCACCCCTGTGTGTGTGTGTGTGTGTGTGTGTGTGTGTGTGTGTGTGTGTGTCGTGCTCATTTAATGTTCTCTTATAATGAAGTAATAGCTTGTATTGGACATGAGAGGAACGTGAAGTCAATGCACCTGAGTATTTTTTCTTATATAAGGGAAAGAGCGGACAACAAAAAATACAATCTTGATATATATATATATATATATATATATATATATATATATATATATATATATATATATATATATATATACATATATATAAGGTAACCTATGATTTAAAATGAAAAGCCATTCCATAGCCTTGTTTTTCTGCCAGGGCTGAGATGCTTCCATTGTTGCCAGTGCAGTTTGCAGCTTCAGTCTCATGACAAATAAACAAGAGTTACTGCAATGCTTGAAGATGCTTCCTCCTATAAAAACTATTCCCCTGCAAGGACATGTTGGACTGAGGAGCACCCTGTTGATGCTCTAACATACCGGCAGACTGCATTTTAAGCTGCACCATTATTTCTTCTGTCCATATCGGGTCAAATAACTGTGTGTGTGTAATGTGAGAGGAGTCACTCTGAGTGACAAACCCACAGAGAATTATCACCCACTCACTCTGCAGTTCCTCTCCGCTCCACTGAGTTATTTTTTTTAGCATCTTTCCGCGCTTTGTTTTGGTTCAGTCTCACTGCTCTCATCTAGCTGGTGTCTAGTAATGGCAGGCTGGTGTTTTTAAGTAAAAAGGCTCCATTACTTTTTTCTAGTTAACTGTATATGGTCGGACATCACTATGGGCAATGAGAACATTTTTGATTTGCATTTTCAAACATTTCCCTCAAATTTTACAGACAAACAACAAACCGATCAATCGAGAAAATAATCAACAGATTCATAGATAATGGAAGAAAAAAACCTGTATCTAAACAAAATGGTTTTCTGATAGATCACTTTGACATTACAGGACACTTTTTGAGCAAGATTGGAACTGTTTTCAGGAAAAACGATCCGAGATTCTTTGCAAAGCGTTTAAACATTTTGACCCATTCAACTCACACTACAAATGGTAATGCTCATGTTTGAATATATAATTGTAATAAAGATTTTGCACTTTACCCAAATGAGTTTCCTTCATATGGTGATCTATGAGTAGAACTCCACCGTTTTTTTTGCATTTGTAGATATATAGTTTGGTTACATCACCTACCTTGAGGTGAAGACAGAACTACTGCAGTAGTGGTGTGTGGTTACTGCCCAGCAGGCCACCTGTCACCATTTCAGTATGTTGTAGCCTCATGTTGTACATGTATAACATCGATTACAAATCAACTCTGTGGACACTATTTAAAATAAAAAGTGCATTAGATCTGTAGTGATGCGGTAATGACTAGTCGGCCAGACGATCGAAATAAATGCTGAATGGTCTGGGCTCTAACAGCCCATTAACACTGGTTACCTTCACTGACATTTTGGGGTCAAATTCAAAATGCAATCATTAGACCTAGCAGTGACTCTGTGTTGCGGTCCCAATCGGTACAAAAACATTCAATAGTGCATGAAATTGAGCTAAATATTTATGCCTTTATATTGCACTTTCACAATCAATAATTCCAAATTTTTATGTCCACCCAGGGTTAATAATTATTAACTAGTTTAAGATGATCTGTTGACTTAATCTGCAATAACACACCAGATGAGCTGTATATTTTTTAACTGTGAGTAGTGATGGCTCGGTGTAAAGAAATAGAAAAAGGTCTAATAAAGCAGTATATTCTGATATCGAGCCACCACTGAAATATTTTTTCTGTTGCAGTTAAAGATTTGTTTTTATTCACAATAGTTAAAGTTGTTGACAGTATTTTTTGGAGTTAGTTAATCTTTATTTTGTGTTGCTGTAAAGTAGTAAAAGCAGGACATAAAGGCACTGCAACTCTTTAAAGGAACACTGTCATCTGGTGGTCAGGATGCAGATTGCAACCAACTGAACACCCTCTGCTCACCCCTCCGTTTCCAAGCGTGTAGGAGAATTACTGCGGCCTTCAGATGACATTATAAGGTGAAAGACACTGTCTAGAGCCAGTGTTTGGTTTGTCTGTTCTGGGCTACTATAGAAACATCGATGTGCAACATGGACCCGTTCTCTATGTAGATCTGAAAACAACACAATTCAAGAGGGGGCAAGAGGGGAATTGTAATTATTCATGGGCAGTGATAGATAGAACCTACGTTTACACTGAATGAGTATTCTTGTGTTTATTGTTGTATATCTTTTTGGAGAGCTAAACCTATGGGGTTCTGATATGTACTAGTTACAACTAGGTGGAACTGCCCCCCTAGATTCAATTCAATTCAATTCAGTTTATTTTGTATAGCCCAGAATCACAAATTACAAATTTGCCTCAGAGGGCTTTACAATCTGTGCACATGCGACATCCTCTGTCCTTCCCTCACATCGGCACAGGAAAAACTCCCCTAAAAAAACCCTTTAACAGGGAGAAAAAAGGAAGAAACCTATGGGAGAACGACAGAGGAGGGATCCTTCTCCCAGGATGGACAGAATGCAATAGATGTCATGTGTACAGAATGAGCAGCATAACAGTTCTTAGATACAACACATTCAATGTATATGACATAAATGATTCATATAATAAGACTACTATTAATTATTACAGTAGAATTATAGCCATGAAAATAGGGATTGTAATGTGACTAATAATAATAATCGAAGTAGCAGTGGGTGTCAGTCGGCTCACAGCAGGAGGCACGACTACGGTCCAGGTACCACAACGATTCATGGAAACCTGCAGAACGAGAAAGCAAAAGGGCTTCAGGGTGGAAGTAAAGCTAAAATGCTTAATGGTACAGGTAATAGTAATAGTAATGTGACTAGTAATAATAATAATGGTGGTAGCAGTCGGTGTCAGCAGGGCCGTAGCAGGATGCACGTCCACGGTCCAGGTACAGCCACGATTTATAGAAGCCTGCGAAGCGAGAAAGCACAAAGACTCCAGGGTACAAGCAAGTCAATAAGCGTAATAGTACAGGCAATAATAATAGTAATGTGACTAATAATGATAGTGGTAGTAGTAGTGGGTGTCAGCAGGGCCTCAGTAGGTGGCACGATGACAGTCCAAATATAACCCCGATTCCTGGGAACCTGCGAGGCGAGAAAGCACAAGAACTCCGGGGAAGAAGCAAAATCAGTAATGTGCATAAATAGGAGATTAATACATAAAGAAGGAGGGAGAGAAGAGGAGAGAGGAGCTCAGCGTATCCTAGGTAGTCCCCGGCTGTCTAGGCATATAGCCGCATATCTAGGGGCTGGACCAAGGCGAACCTGAACCAGCCCTAACTATAAACCAGAACCAGTCCTAACTCAAAGTCCTAACTATAAGGAAGGTCTTAAGCCTGCTCTTGAAAGTGGTGAGTGTGTCTGCCCCCGGACTGAAACTGGAACCTGGTTCCACAGAAGAGGAGCCTGATAACTGAAGGCTCTGGCTCCCATCCTACTTTTATATACTCTAGGAACCACAAGTAACCCTGCATTGATTGAGCGCAGCTCTCTAGTTGGGTAATATGGAACTATAAGTTCCTTAAGATAAGACGGTGCCTGGCCAGTTAGAGCTTTGTAGGTAAGTAAAAGAATTTTGAATTCTATTCTTGATTTAACAGGGAGCCAGTGCAGAGAAGCTAATACTGGAGTAATATGATCTCTTTTCTTAGTTTTTGTTAGAACACGTGCTGCAGCATTCTGGATCAACTGTAAAGATCTAAGAGACCTATTAGAGCAGCCTGATAATAAGGAGTTACAGTAATCTAGTCTAGAGGTAACAAATGCATGAACTAGTTTTTCTGCATCACTTTGAGACAGGATTTTCCTGATTTTCGCAATGTTACGTAAATGAAAAAAGGCTGTCCTTGAGATCTGTTTTATATAAGAGTTAAAAGACAGATCCTGGTCAAAGATAACTCCAAGGTTCTTAACGGTAGTGCTGGATGCTAGAGCAATGCCATCTAGAGAAACTATATCGTTAGATAATTGAATTCGAAGGTGATCTTGGCCTAGTAGGATAACTTCTGTTTTTTCAGAGTTTAACATTAAAAAGTTACAGGTCATCCAGGTTTTTATGTCCGTAAGACATGCTTGAAGTTTAGAGAACTGGTTAGTTTCGTCTGGCTTAATTGATAGATATAACTGGGTATCATCTGCATAACAATGAAAGTTTACTGAGTGTTTTCTGATAATATTCCCCAAGGGAAGCATATATAAGGTAAATAAAATAGGTCCAAGAACAGACCCCTGTGGAACTCCGTGACTAACCCTGGTTTTCATCGAGCTTTCATTGTTTACATATACAAACTGAGATCGGTCTGATAAATACGACTTAAACCAGCTAAGTGCGGTTCCTTTAATGCCTATAAGATGCTCCAATCTCTGTAATAGGATTTGGTGATCAATGGTATCAAATGCAGCACTAAGGTCTAGCAATACAAGTACAGAGACAAGTCCTTTGTCTGAAGCTATTAGAAGGTCATTGGTAATTTTCACCAGTGCCGTCTCTGTGCTATGATTCACTCTAAATCCTGACTGAAAATCCTCAAATAAACTATTGTTATGCATAAAGTCACAGAGCTGATTTGCTACTGCTTTCTCAAGGATCTTAGAGAGGAACGGAAGGTTAGATATAGGTCTATAGTTAGCCAACACCTCTGGATCAAGAGTAGGTTTCTTAAGAAGAGGTTTAATTACAGCTAGTTTGAAGGCCTGTGGTACATGGCCCGTTAGTAAAGACAGATTGATAATTTCTAATAAAGAATTGCTAATTAAAGGTAAAACTTCCTTAAGCAGCCTAGTCGGAATCGGGTCTAAGAGACAGGTGGAAGGTTTAGACTTAGAAATAGTTAAAGTCAATTGTTGAAGGTCGATGGGAGAAAAGCCATCTAAATATATTTCAGGTTCTACAGCTGTGGATCGATCGGTACTGGTTGAGGGCAGTAGATTATAAATTTTTTCTCTAATAGTTAGAATCTTATCATTAAAGAAGTTCATGAAGTCACTACTACTGAGGTTTATAGGAATACACGGCTCAACAGAGCTGTGACTCTCTGTCAGCCTGGCTACAGTGCTGAAGAGAACCCTAGGGTTGTTCTTATTTTTCTCTATTAATGCTGAATAATAGGCTGCTCTAGCATTACGGAGTGCCTTCTTATATATTTTAAGACTGTCTCGCCAGACTAACCGCGCTTCATCCACACTGGTGGAACGCCATATCCTTTCAAGTTTTCGTGATATTTGCTTTAAATCGCGGGTTTGAGGATTATACCATGGAGCAAACCTCCTTTCTTTTATTAGCTTCTTTTTTAGAGGAGCTATAGAGTCTAGTGTCATTCAGTGAGCATGCAGCACTATCAACAAGATGGTCAATCTGAGACGGACTAAAGCTAGCGTAGGAGTCCTCTGTTATATTGAGCAATGGTACTGAATAAAACCCTGAAGAAATCGCTTCTTTAAATTTAGCTACAGCATTATCAGATAGACATCTAGTGTAGAAACTTTTGCCTAATGGCGTACACTCTGGTAGAACAAATTCAAAGGTTATTAGAAAATGGTCCGATAAAAGAGAGTTCTGTTGAGAGACAATTACATTTTCTACTTCAATACCATAAACCAGAACAAGGTCGAGGGTATGGTTAAAAGAGTGAGTCGGTTTATGTACACACTGACAGAAGCCAATAGAATCTAATAATGAACTAAACGCAGTACTAAGGCTATCATTATACACATCCACATGAATATTAAAATCCCCTACAATAATAACTTTATCTGTCTTAAGGACTAAACTAGATAAAAACTCTGAGAATTCAGATAGGAATTCAGAATAAACAATCCACTTTCTGTGGAGCTTCACGTCTCCTGTAGCTTCAAGTTCTGCAGTAAAACATTCAGAACCCAAAGCAGAACAAAGCAGATAGCCATGTTATGATTTGATGCAGCAGGATGGAGGTGCTTCTTTCAGTGCTAAAAGAGGACGAGGAGAGTGTGAGGGCCACTTCACGGGCAGGGAAGTCACCGGAGCACTCCGCTTCCTTTAATACTTCATTAGGCGCAAGTGACTATCGCTTAGACGTGCACTGCGTCTTCATCAGAGTCAAACAGTATTGGCACAGATGAGAGAAAAAGGCTCTCATTCAACAAGAAAACACAATACAGTGAGGCAGCAACGACAGGAAAACTATTATAAAGATTGTCCTCATCAATGAAACAGAAACAAAGCAAACTCATTCATCAGTGTCATATGGTAATGACATGGAAGGCCAGGGGTACAGGTGTTACCAGGACAATCCCTTTAAAGGGTACTTTCACATGTTTCAGTCTTTTCCTGTCCATTGGTATGTAACGGAGTCTGGAGTTGAAAAGTCTTGTTTGTGTACCAATGTTGGTACCGGTCGTGTTATTGACTTGTTTTGATGCTGGCTACATGTCAGCAGCTCTGCCATTGATCTATATACTGTAGCTGTAGAACCAAAGCCTCAATGCTGTCCTCTCCATCTACTTGAAAATGCCTCGTGATTGGCCTGTCAATATCAGTCTGACTGCACATTAACTCCTCTAAAGTCCCAATCCCTGCTGTTCTAGTACATTGCTGCACTTGCTGTCGCTGTTGATCATATCATACATCTCCACTCCAATATTAATGCGCTGCAGGTATACTGCAACATTGTCTTATTCTATAGCCATTGTGTGTCTATGTGTGTATATATATATTTACAAATATGAAAGAAGAAATATATGTTCAATAGAAATGAATAAAAGCTGTCTCTTTAGTGATCCTGTGGTACAGGTTCTTGATTATCAGTATTTTAAGTGGTGCATGAGAAACCCATGCAGCTTATTATTTTTATTAGCCCAACCGTCTCACTACATCCCCGTGGCGTTACTAATAAATGTCAGTCAACATTGGCTTGCTTCTGCCGATAACGATTAGTTCCACTGCCTCTTTGTCCCTTTAGAGACAAACATGTGTCTTATATTAAAAATGCTGAGTTTCTAATTGCAATTGTACGTTTTACATCCAGGCTCTTTGTTTCCTTCTCCTCTCCTCCCTCCTCTCCTCTCCTCCTGGACCATCCCTACCTTTCATCCCCCCTCCCTCTAATCCCTCAGCACTCCCTGCTAAGTGCACTTTGAATGCAGATCAATACCTGGTTACTGGGGCCTGCTGATGTCTCAGCACAAAGCAAACAGCATGGCCGCAGCCGTGTGTGTCTGTGTTCATTTAATCTGTGTGACAGAGAAATGTCTGTGTCTGCAGACTGTAGAAATGGACCGAGCAGAGCATTCCAACAGGAGAGACACTGCAGGTCAATAAAAGGGACAGTCCACCTGTAATCTATTTTATGAGTATCAACACTAGCCCATGAAGACCTTAAATACAAATGACCTGAAATAAACATTTAATAACATGGATAAGCTGAGTTTGAGCATTTTATCCAATTAATTCAACTTTATTTTTATTCATTATTCATTCCGTGCCCTCTAGAACAACACATAGAAGCGGGGGTTTTTTCTGACCTCATAACAAGCCACAATTGAAGCATTTGCCCTGAAAGTGCAGTCAAATTAGAGGCTGTGTGGTGGAAGGACAACAGTTTTGTTTTGTGTGTTTAGAATGACACTAAAAGCCTAGGGTTTACCTATGGAGAAAAAAAATGTTATTGATTCATTCATTCATTTTCCGTAACCTGCTTATCCAGTTAAGGGTCGCAGGGGTGCTGGAGCCGATCTCAGCTGTCAATGGGCGAAGGCAGGGTTCACCCTGGACAGTTTGCCAATCTGTCGCAGGGCTGACATATAGAGACAAACAACCATTCACACTCACATCCACACCTACGGGCAATTTAGAGTCTTCAATGAAGTTGCATGTCTTTGGACTGTGGGAGGAAGCTGGAGAACCCGGAGAGAACCCACGCTGACACGGGGAGAACATGCAAACTCCACACAGAAGGTTGTCCAGCCCGGGAATTGAACCCAGGCCCCTCTTGCTGTGAGGCGACAGTGCTAACCACTACACCACCGTGCAGCCCTGTTATTGATTGAAGTGGTTAAATGAATTGCATGAAGCCAAAGCCATCCAAACTAAATTATAAAATATTTCATTTGTGATTGCCCTGAATAATACAAACACTCAGCAGTCTCAGCAGGAGGACATCAGCGTTTAGTTCCCTGCAAAACAGTTGAAAACAACACTACAAAAATATTTTTTTCTGATCAGTCACCACCAGGGTGGAGATTTGGTCAGTTTTATACACAGGTTTGGTTTAAATAAACAGACTTCTTTGAGGTTAGGGAACGGTTGTGGTTAGGATTATAGGGAGAACTAGTCGTTGTGGTTGGTGGGAACCAGGAAGCTAACTGCATGTTAAAGTCAGATGATTTGTCGACCCATCAGTCCACCCTGACATTCTGTCTACTCATTTTTAAGGCGAAACACTGCTGGCAAAAACATCCATAAAGTTCCATTTACTACGTTGTCTGTACATTTTTATTACATTCACCAAAAGTAGCATTAGATGGTGCCTCATTTGCGTATATTAACATTACATTTCAGAAAACTTGTCAGACAGGATATAATTTATGGTATGTATAATAAACGGTTCATGGTGATATCTATCAGTTCATTTCTTTTTACACTATCCACCTGTAGTTTCTCCTCTTAAAGCCATATGACCTCAAGCTACTTCCTCCTTTGCTCCTGACAACGAGCGTCGTAATATGCTGTAGTCCAACCAACACTGGAGTTTTGAGGCGTGATAATTGATGTTTAAGAGTTAAAAAAAAGAAAATCTGATAAAGATGTACCAGTCCATATACATTTTTTAAAAACATACACACATAATCTTGATACAGAAAGGGGAGTGTGATACTTGGTGCTATCAGAGCGGGTCGGAGCAGAGCATAGATATGTGAGAGTGAGGAATGGCTCCGTGTTTGTGTTTGTGTTTGTTACTGTACCCATTCTGCCACTTCAGCACTGTCCTAAATTCATCAAGGGAGCTCCGTTCCCCATGTAAGGACATTCTGACCGGCCTGTGGAGCTAAAACAAGTTTTTATTAACGCACACATCTGACCCAGTAAATGAATAGTATGAAAACAACTGTGGTTTAAAGAATTAGGGGAGCTGGATAAAAGCAGTACATACTGAGGAAAGGAATACTTAACATATATAAATAAAATAAATATATATTTAATATCATACATTTAACCTCTCTCCATACTGTGACAATATACTGTGCAGTAAATACTAACAGTACCCCTATGTGACAAAGACATGGTGTTAGGAAAAAATTTCTGAAGGTGCACCGGGTTGAAATATAGTCTATATAAAAAAAAAAAATGGTAATTTATAGTTACTCACATCTAAAAAGAAAAGTAATGAAGTTTCTATGAAATTATAGATCATGGAGAAATAACAAAAAAAAATAAAAAACAGTCACTCAGTGACATTGGCTTAACACTTAAATCATCAAGTTAATCAGTTGTATTGTTAAAACTGGTGTTTAACCCAATTTGTTCCACATTTTCACCTTGCCATAGCACACAGCTCTTTCCCAGTTTGAAACACAGCGGTCACATTATGTTTTTATAACGATGTATGGCTTTGCGGTCGTTAACTTCTCGTTCTGTGCAGCAAAGTACAGATTTTAGCTTTAGCTTTTATGTTTTTGGCAAGATTAGTGAAAAAGAAAAAGGAACGGTGGTTATATAAGGCTTTTTGAACAAAGCAGTGTTTACTGAAATGTTCTTTTGAATTAAAACGGAACAATGAACAGGGCCTCGGTGTAGAAGTGGTCCTGTGTGGAGCCGGGTCGGGTGAGGGGCTGAAACAAGCAACAGTCCTCCATCAGCTGTCAGTGCAGCTCACACACACAAAGAAACGGATGAGGCCGTTTTCTCTCTATGAAAGTTTAATGACTTCCCTCCTACTTTCATAAATGTTATGGCTGCTCTCAGAGCCACACAAGTCCCTCACCATCTATCAGCCAAACACTCACCCACACAGTGTGTGATCAGGGCTGACGGGGCGCAGTGCACCATCCTTTTGGCCTTAAGTAGATCATATATAATAGTAGACTCACGCATCAGTTGACCTCCAGTTGACTTGAGTACGGTGGCCCACAAGGACCGCTGCACTAAAACAACCCAAAACGTCTTGTTAAGAGGAAATGTGCTGCAGCTTCTGAAACAATGCCTATTCAAAGACACATGAAAATCCCACAAAATATATTACAACGGAAACGTTATGCTAATGAAAGAAATGAAAGGGCCGCAGAAAGCCAAAACAACATTTGTTTTTTACAATGTTTTAAGAGAGCAACAGATTGATGTAGCTAGCGATTGCTGTTTTGTAATAATTAAGACTGAAGCCAAATGTAAAAAAAGGAGAACTTCCGTTGTGTTGACAGGATATGCAATGTTTTTTTTTGTTAAGCTCTGACGTTGTGAACATTAAACCTCCGTGACTGATCGGCTTTTTCTGCTGTCCGCTTCTTCCTAGATATATATTTATATTGTCAACATGAAACATGGCCAATACTAACTGGCATTAAAGAACAATTCAACCTTTACCAATTGAAACTAATTCCTGAACACCTCTCTCCATTTTTCTATCGCACATGGGTTTGACCGGTTGCAACCTCTAGGTCTTCTTTTACTGGTGGATAACAGCAATTTGTAGCCCGTTGCGCCAAATTTTGACCAAACTACGCCTTGTGTAGCCAAGTTCATTCACTCCCAACCCGTTGATGGAGTCCAGCCGAATTTGCTTTCTTTTTTCTTTTTTGCGACATTTCAGTAGCACGCTGAAAATTTGCTTGACAACTGAATGGAAACACGGCTAGTATCACTATGTTGTATATTAATTTATTCATCCATGCGTTGGAATGAATGAAGACAGAAAATAAAGGGAGAATGTGTTGGTCTGATTATTAACGTGGCTGTACAAGAGTTTTATTTGAGCTTTTCTTCACAGCACAAGGGAGTCAATTAAACAACCTAAAATGTGCTCTTTCAATGTCTGTCGTGGTTTATTTTAGGGCTGCAACTAATGTTAATATTTCACCATCAATCAATCTGCAGATTATTTCCCCATGAATCAATTCTCTAGTTATTTATCTGTGCATGTTTCAGTGTTCTCAAATGTTTCACTTTCTGACAATTCTGACTTTTTGCCATTATCTGGCTGTCTGACATTTAAATGACGTTTGTGTATGTTTTTTTGTGTGTGGATTTAAAAAAAAAAGCTGAGACTTTCAATAAAACTGTTTGATATCAGCTCTCTGTTATGAAGACTCTTCATAAAAGCAGCAAATAGACAAAAGCTCTGAAATCATTTTTTGAAAAGCAGAAAATAACTTCTTTAGCTATTTCTGGTCATGCATTCCTCCTCAGGTGCACAGTTAGTGTCATATTCTAGATTAAAGTCTTGAAATGTGTTTGATGTCACAGAATGAGTGATGCAGTGATGTGTCACTGAAAACACTGGTTATCTGCTGAATGCTGTGGTCTTGTTAACCAAGAGAAAGTGCTAAGAGATCAACATATTGAACCACTTCCCTTATATTGCACACTTAGCTTTAACATGTTATCAGCTGGTTGTTGCCAAAGACTCTAAATAAGAAGCGGACGTAGTCATTGTGACTTGACCCATTGGTTTTTCGAATGCAATTTTGAAGGCGATTAAATTGTCCCCATCTTGGATCACGGCCGTCACCATGTTGTTTTTGTTGCAACCGATGAACAGAAGTGACCATATTTGGAGGAGGAGTCTCGTAGAGACGCCGTGTATGTCTTCGGACGGAGGTTGCCGCCTGGTTGTCGTTGGGTTGGATTCTGTTCGTGGCGAGTATAACATGTTTTACATTATTCTGACTTTATGGAGAAAACAAGTAATCGTGGAGGAAGTGTTGAGTTTGTGCCAAAGGCAAATTAAAAGCTGATCAGAGAATAGGGAGGCTTCTTTCTTGCAGTGTTGCTTTCTTCCTCCCTCCTTCACTAAGCTCCCACACACACACACACACACACACACACACACACACACACACACACACACACACACACACACACACACACACACACACACACACACACACACAGTCAATCACCAGAGTGGTTGACTGCTCTTCTTTGAGGTCTGGTCAGACTCAATTAAACATTGTATGCCACTGCTGAATAATTCAAAAGGAGCAGTGAGGCTGATTAGTGGATTCATAATTAATGTTGGACAACTTATTGGTCAATGCACTGCTGTGATTTAGAGCCAGTGTGTGTGGCCAATGTGTGTGTGTGTGTGTGTGTGTGTGTGTGTGTGTGTGTGTCTGTGGTTATTACTGTGTGTGCAAGCTGGCAGGTATTATATTGGCCAGGCTGTGACACTAGTTTGACAGTTTCCTCGGAGTTCACCACCAGTGATGACGGCTGTGTTAGAGACTCCTCTGCTCTGATTGGTTGTTCTCCTATGGGTCTGGTGGAATCTTACAACAACATTAGGAGCACTAAAAGGAGACAGATGATTTCTGTCTGTCTCATGTACCACTGTCAGTATGTAGTAACAGTTTGATTAAATATGACAAAAGATCATTTTATTTAGGTTATCAACTGCAGCTTTAATTCATTCAGCCTACTTACTGCTGCATTTAATCTAATGCATTAAAATTTGAACAAAAGAGATTTGTCAATTCTGAGCAATGTGACAAACAGTAAATAAACAGTGTACTGTATTTAAAATAAATTACTTTTCTAAATAACATTGGAACCCTATTTTGTAACCAACAAACGTAATTTACTGATGCACAGACTGTAGTGTAGAATCAGAGTATAAGAGTTAAATAGATACCAGGCCCTGAGACGGCGGTGCCCCAGGTGCGCTTTAAAAGTGAAGCATGCTTTGAAGGTGACCTTTTAACAGGTTCAAAGGATGAACAGTGAAAGAGGGCGAGACATGAGTCAGCATGGGATAAAGGTTTCCCGTTTTATTCGGCAGTGACATGACAGTTAGAATGTAACACAATGATCATAATAATAGGCAACAGCGAAACAATAAAAGAAAACACACAGGAACAAATGTTTGTGTCATAAAGCCAGATCTACAGCTAAGCCAGGCTTAATGTTGCAAAATCCTCTTTCATGAAGCAGGTTTAAATACTCTCACCTAAGTTCCTGGTAAACTGAGACCTCCAGACGAGCCGGGTCCCAGTCAGGCTAGTTGTCACTGAACTGTACCTCAAGGCCAGCGTTCCAATCAATCTTTCTACACATTTCATCCCCAAAGACCCAAGTCCAAACGCTGCTCATATGAAATGTATCACTATTTGTGGAACTGTAGCCTGCAGTTATTGCCAACAGGCAGTGTGGAGCTCACACCTACTGTATGTCAATATGAGGTAGAGTGCTTCAAAATGGACTGAAATATACGCTGAGACTCAGTAGCCTGTTTATTAGGTCCACATAGCTACAACTAACCCAGACTTATCCAACAGTTCCTCCCTTCACAAGGGTTGAAATCATGTTTGAGAGAGGTGTAGATTCACTGATTATCATGGAGAATGTAGTTTGTGGTGCTGTTGAATTGTATTGTTACACTGACAGATATTTCCATTGTTTTTGTCCATCCCATTTATATCGACGATGGTATGCTATATAACAGACCCTTAATCTCGGCCTCCAATCTTCTGGGAAGGCTTTCCAACAGATTTCGGACTGGTCTGTTGGAATTTTTTGTGCAATAGGCCGACATTTACACCTTAAGTGATATATCTGTGTGAGCTAATACTGGTTGATTTATGGGCCTAGCTCTGGCTTGAAGTTTTATCCTGCTTTTGCTCTTCTGTCTTGCTGCCGTGCACCCCTGCTGCTACTTGAACTGCTCCCACAGCCAAGTCATTTCAGACTGAATCTGCTCATCAGTCATTTATCGACACAACTACTGTTCTGATCACGTCACTCTTTACTCTGCCACGTTCAGTCTGAGGACTTTCTGTGTTTTCGAGATCTGTGTCCATCCCGTTTCCCGTGGACCACCTTATCACAGAAACGCCTGCATGGGAATTTCTTCAAATTTGCACAAATGTCCACGTGGACACAAGGATGACCTGTTGTAAATCTGGTGGTCCAAGGTCAATGGTCCCCGGATCTCACAAGTCATGTTTTTGGCTATAACTGAAGAATTTGGCAGTAATTATAACAATTCCACTCAAATGTCTAACAGGACATGGATGTAAACTATAATTTTACATTTTGACTGGGTGGCAGAGGCACACAACTGGGAGGTGGTAATTCTAGTTTCACCAAAACTTTGAGTTTTAAGCACACTTTAGGCTTACAGTCCAGTGGGGATGTGCGGTGCAGTTTTAGGCGGTGCAATAGCAAGGTGTAGAAATGTCTTGGGTTGGTAACTGCTGAGTCATTAATATTCAGCCACGGCTCCATCAACCCTCTAGATATTTGATAGCCTTTCTGTGCTCTGGAGGAAAAATGAGTTTTGCCTATCTCTTTCATCGAGCTGCCGAATATCTTACAGTTGAAGAAACAACCTCTGTGCGACCCTCACTGCAGTGTGGACACTAGGAGAAAGGATCAGCTGTTCATGTGTGTGTGTGTGTGTGTGTGTGTGGGAGGGGGACAGAAAGAGAGAAAGGAATAGTAGTGTAAAAGAGGGAAAGTGAGATCGCACGGCATCCCTCACTTCTCTGCCTCTCTCCATCCTCGCTGCTTCTCACTGCAGTGCTCTTATGTAATCTGATTGATCGCGGCGGAATGTTCTAGTGCAGAGGAGACGGGAAGAAAGGAGAGGAGAGGAACGAGTCAGCGGAGAAGTGGGGAGAAATGAGATGAAAGCACAGGGCAGATGAGAGGAGGCTCCGTGACTGATGAACCATGACATGTAGTCGTGAAGTCGCATGGGGGTTTTCTCTCACTGCAGATACTTAATGATGCCGCCGCCAAACCATAAACACAAACTGTAACCATTGTTTGTTATCACTCTTTTTGTTGTTCTCCATTCTCATCTCTTAAGAATCCTGTTCGTATGCAACTATTTTTGCCGTTATGAATTGTTTCCATGTTAAACACTCTCCCCTGTAGCACCACCCTTAAATATACATTTGTACCCTTTAAAATCATTTCAAAGATTTTATGATTGCACTAAATTCCTTACATATTGGCCTTAAAACACATGATGTCTCGTAATCTAATGGACGGACCATGATGACATCATGCCGAGCACATTGATGATCCAAGAGAACCGTCACAAAGGGTTCTTGGTTTTTAATGACCACTTCCTATCGTATTCTGCCCTAGCTGCATGGGTTGCTATGATTTGGTTCAGACATTCATGAAACCCACAAGATGACTTGCAACACATTTACCTCCATCACCATCATCCGGTCTAAATTGTAATTTTCTCTTTGGCTTCTGCCCAAATACCTGCAAGATGTTCTCATTAGCCTCAGCTGCATTTTGTGTTTAATGCTAATTAGCAAATCTTAGTGTTCTCACATGCTAAAAAATTGCTAGACATCAGCACGTTAGCATCATCACTTGCTGTATTCAAGAATTCACCGTGTGTGACCTTTAATTCTTGAAGAAGACTTTGTTTTTCTCACATGCCTCCAGGGTGAACGAAGAATCCAAACACACGAGTCTTCTATAAATGAGACTTGGATTATACGGCACGAGTTGCGTGAGTTTGTGAACAGATATTTTCATCCTATAAAGTAGGATCAATATAAGCCAGTGTAAATTGCTAATTCCTAATAGATGGCCGTGATCCTCGTCGACTGCTTCTTAAAACAAGGCAAAGTAGGATAGGCTCTCTACTTTCTGTGCTGAAGCCCTTAGCAGTTGTCGCAGCAACCTACATACTGTGAGCCGGGCAGGTGTGCATGTGACTGTGTCAGCGGCGTAGAGCGGTGCATGCCACGAGTTTGAATAATGGGCCCGGTGTGGCGTCTCATACATCATGGCTGAGGTGCGGTGTGGACAAATGGCTGGCTGCACGGGCAGCCTATTTCCAGGAGAGCTATCCTACGGCACAGAACCAACTCACACTGACAGGTCGCTGCTGCAGTGCTGTACTTCGCTCTGTTCCCAGAGGCTGGCTGCAGACTCTCAAAGACACCGGCGAACTCTGCAAAGTCTAACTTCATCTGAAGTGTCCCATATATGAGAGAGGTCTGAGAAAACAGAAGCAGGGCTCTGCAGTGCTTACTGCTGCTCCCGTCTACCGGGGACAGGGGACAAACTGTACTGAGGACATATCCAGGTCTCTTCCTAACCACTGGGATCAGCTCTTAGCATTACAAGGTTTGTCTGTCACTTGCCATGTAAAGTGCCCCTCCAGGCTTTACGCAATTGTATTTATTAAAGAATTGCACAAATAACAAAAGGCGGTATGATGAAAGTGTGATTGTTAGCACGAAAATAAGTGTTTTAAGTTATAACTATCAGCAATAGACACTCACATGGTGTTAAATTACAGTCCTACCAATGAAGTGATGAATATATCTATGCAGCATCACTGTTATATAAAGTCAAGATGCAGATTTTAGACAAATGCCAAGACTGCACTTTTTCACTCCCAAAATGCATTTAGTGGGCAGGCCTGTCTACTACTACTTCATCAACTGCCTCTCTAGCAAATTAAATGGTAATTCCACTGAGATTGTGATTGTTTATTGAATGATTCATTGATTAAAAAAAAAGCTAATTAAATAAGCTTATCATCATCATCGTTCACTAGCTAATCTTAAAAGGTCACATGGAACTGCAAAAACAAATCTCTTAATGCAATAATAGGACACACACGTAATCTACCCCTCAATAAAAAAATGTAAAACTAAGTATTAATCGTTCCCAGGCCATGAGCTTCCATTTACTCTGGGTCCTGAAGAACTTATCTCACGCTCTGTGAACCTGGATATCAAAAGAATAGGATTTTTTTTTAAAATTTAAATGCAATTTCATTTGATTTATTTCTTTCTATTTAAACAGGTTTGTTTTATAGACATGACGAATCCTTATTTTCCAACCTTGTCTGAACCTGCGCGTTACCTTAATAAATGAAGGTTGATCGGTCTGCCGTCATGCTACTTCAGTCGTCCCCTGTCCGAGTGGATCAATGACCCAACATGGTGGAGCGATGATGCTATTTGATTGAATCGCCAGGTGTGGTAAAGCTAAGTGTTATCTGTAGGTAACCGACCTGTCAATAGCCCACTGTTTGATCCAGGCTGTGATTTGGTCTGAAAATGATTGGTCTGTATGACTGTACTGTATGACTGTACTGCAGCAGCCTCCCACTCAAGCTGCCTATCCATCAATAGTAACTGTCATTCTTTCTTTATGTGTTTCACAACCTGCTACACAACAGCTTTTAGACATTTTCTCTCCTTAAGTGACGATGTGCGATTCTTTCCTCTAAGTGGGGCGTGGCCTTGGTGATTGGCACTTGACCATACGGTGCAGGTCTAGTTTATTGACATAATTGGTAGATGGTTACATTTATGAACAAACTAAATTGTTTTAAAATATAATGTAGAGTGTCATGAATAAACTGCTGGATTAGCAACTCTTCCAGATTTTATTTTAAACTGTGAATCTCATTTAGCTGCCTTTGAATTAGCCCCTTTATTTGACACAGGCTTCTTTCAGATCGTCTCCTGTTTTAATTGGCTGTTAAGTAACTCATCACTTCCTCCATGTTAACCGTAGTCTTGAAATTCAGTATAACTTACATTTTCGCAGCACTGACTCCATCAGTACATGTGCAGAGTTAGTTTGTACTCACCGCTCTGTGAGAACACTTTCTCAAGTGGTGGGGATTCTGTGTCTAGCCGCGCCCCTAAAGCATACTCCTCTTTATGGTCTTTTTTACTCTGAATGGACCATAAGTTACTAAATGAACATCATGCTGTTTTGAAAAAGACTTGAAACTAGAGTTTGAGACCATAAACTCATGTTTACAATGTTTACTGAGGGAATAAATCAAGAGAGAAGTAGAGTCATTTTCTCGCAGACTTCTTTACTAACAGACTTCTTTTTGCAACTGGAGGAGTCGCCCCCTGATGTCCAGTATAGAAAATGCAAGGCTAAGGCACTTCCACATCTGGAGGTTGTCACCTGGTCGTTAACCAAATATTAACATCTAATGTGACATGTGCCTAATCAGAGTGAATGGCCATTAGGCCCATGACGAGCAAAGTGCCCCCGCGCTTTGCTCATCATGGGCATCTAAACATTAATGGCTTCCTCCTCGGCTGAGCTTTAACGTTAGCTAGCTCAATGGTGGCGGGTGAGCTAGCAGTGTCCTGTAGCTTTAACCGTAAACCCCAGCCTTTCGTTTGCACGGTAATACGTGGTGATGGAGATGATAAAAATCTTTAGGGCAGATATCTTCAACACTCGGATGGTAAACGTTAAACTGTGTAAATAATCCGCGGTTCACATGCGTGCGGAACTGTGAGGGCAATGTGTACGGATCACCAATCGAGGACGGTCTGTTTCACATGGTTTTGTTTCTATGACAACAGTATCTATACAACATATAACAGCTCTAACCGACATTATACAATAGACTACCACCGTCCCTTTGCTTTTATCTATTTGGGCTACCAGTTGTATGACCATGTTTATTCACCGTGAGCACCAATGGGAGGATGCTTGGGTGGTGATGATCATTGTGTTTTCTTGTTCTGAAGCTTAACCATAACATTTCTGTAGAGGGTGGTTATCCTCTACTGCAGGGGTGGCCAACCAGTCAGAGACTAAGAGCCAGCATTTTTACTGTGTTACTGCAAAGAGCCACATAAAACACAGGCACACATTTGCACCCCATGCCCCTCCCCCTCTCTCACTTTCTCCTCCTCTCTTTTGCTCCCAGCCTTTCTCTGTGCCTCCGTCACTCTCTTCCTCTCTCTCACACACATACAGAATGAAAATATAAAAATGTACAATACTTGACATACACACACTCACAGACACACCCTCCCATAGACACACACACACACACACACACACTCTCACACCTAACGTCCTCTTACACACACACCTTCATGCAGACACACACCTAACGTCCTCTTACACACACACCTTCATACAGACACACACAGACACACACCTAACCCTTTCTTTGTGACATAATAATATTAATAATATATAGTGTGTGTTGACTGTGTTGATACTCCTATGATCAGATGGTGTTTGAATAGACTGCATCATATATCACTGCCCCTGCTCATGTACAGTATGTTAAAGGGGTGGACAAATCATTATTTTGTCTTCATGGAATATGACTTACTTGGTGTGAAGTGAAGTTGTTTCGCATGGATTCACTTTAAGTGATGACACTGACGTATTCAATGTAGGAATTGTAACTGTGACATGATAGCTGATAATACCAGATCCTCACTAGACACACACACAAACACAGACACAAGCAGCTCTTGCTGATGTCAGCTCATTTGCAAGGTCTACCCAGTTGGCCATGGAAATGTGATGATAATTGTGGGGGGTTGCCAACACACACACATACACACATGTTAATTTCTTGGGTTCAAACTGTTGGACAGGCTAATAGATGTTGCTGCCAAAAGATATAGATCTATACACACAAGTGTGTGTGCGTAATGGCTCTGTGCTCCAGCACACTGGTGTTAAACCCTCTAATTGGCCCATGAGTGTAGCCTGATGGTACGATACACCAGTGACCGAGTGACCAGAAGGAGAACACCATGCCATTTACACATATGCCGTGGGTACTGTGCAGTATGTTACTGCTTCAGTCAGGCTGCTATGTGGTCGACTGTCCTCCTCTCACTGAATAGAGCTGAACCAAAATCTGGATGGATTCATTTGTCTCAATGGCTGTCACTATTTTAAAATATTCAACTTCAAACAAATGAGAAATAGGTAGAGCTTAACCAGTGGCTATTTTTAATTTAATTTTAAGCTTTTATTTATGTTTCTGAATGAAACTCCAAAGTCTCTCTTCATATTTTGTAATGATGTCATCACCCTAAACAAAATATTTTGTTATTTTGGTTAAATAAATGTGATTAATGGTGCTGTTAGAGTGTTGCTAGTCCGTGGTTTGTGTGCAGGAAGTGGAAAAACTGTTTTTTTGACCATGGTTTTGTTTTGACAGGCTAAACACCAACAAATATGGATAGAATATATTAGATAAAAAATATATATCTTTGTTCAATCAATTTCACTTATGGACTTACCAATGCTCTGGAGGTATTGGAAATGTTTGGATCAAACGAGTCGGAAACAATCCTAAGCAGCCACCACTGGAATGCAGTTCTACAAATAGCATCATAACAATAATATTAGAGAAGCCTGATCTTAACTTACAACTGTGCAGAAATATAGGCTCTAAACCCAATTCATAGACATGCACCAAAAAAGTCGATTTTACTTTGAATGTCAATATTATGAATGAAACTTCGAAGCTTTGAACAAATCGTTACAGCCCTAGAACTAAGAAATAATTTTACTTAATTTGGTAAATACCTTGAATGATGTACTTTCTGATCCTACCAGGACTTGATGGGGATACTACTATATTTTTTGTAATTGTTCACATTTTGTTGCAGTCCATAGCTTCCTGGTTAGCTGTTATGTAGGATGGTATCAGTGAGTACTTGTTTGGCAGCAAAATGGCCCCTTTGACAGTTATCATTGAATTATTATTATAACTGATCCCTTTTTAGGAAGTCTTTTAATGTTGTAGCGGGTCCAGGTGGCAATACTTTTGGTAAATGGTAAATGGTCTGTACTTGTATAGCGCTTTTCTAGTCTTCCAACCACTCAAAGCGCTTGGTACTGTTTGGTAGTTTATGACCATGTCACCATTGTGAGTCTGGAGTTGCTTCTCCCTACTGTAGTGCCAACGAGCAGTACAACAGCAGCACACAAGCTGTTTTGTGTGTCCAGATCCAAGTCGAGTGAAGACACAGATTGCAGTCTGTGTGAGCTCAGGGAATTTCTCTGCGGACGCTCCTCATGGTTATTAATGTTTTATTGCATCACAAACAAAAGCTTAATTGGCCCTTTTTCTGCTGACACTGCACAAAAATAGCAACATGTAGAATTGAAAAAAATGTATATATGTGTGTGTGTGTATATACCATAATTTTCCTTGGGATTTAGTTTATGTCTGTATGGGTATATGGAATGTACATTTACCCTTTGACTGTGTGCATCTGTTTGCTGTTTACCCGTGTGTGTGTGTGTGTGTGTGTGTGTGTGTGTGTGTGTGTGTGTGTGTGTGTGTGTGTGTGTGTGTGTGTGTGTGTGTGTGTGTGTGTGTGTGTGTGTGTGTGTGTGTGTGTGATTCATGGCGTGGATGGATGGCATGGTGTGATGATGGAGAGGATTAGACGCAGACAGGCTTGCTGGTGCATGGGAAGAGTAATAGCTGATGACCTGACGTCTTTATTCAAAGGCAGAGGGAAGTGTTTTCCTTATGGAACAGCACAACAACCACAACCTCATAAAACATCCAACACTCATCAAGACAAATGGAGCCGCGAGTGGCTAAAGTGGTTTACTGTTATAGCATTTTTGTGACAGCAACAGTACGTTATGTAGAAAGTACAGTGTGTACCATCAAAGAACTTGGCAAAGAGTGTTATTTAAAGGGAATAAGTTCAAATATATGCTAGGGGGCAGCAACTAATAATTATTGTCATTATGTACTAATCCTTCTATTATTTTAAAATGTTTTATATTTTTTATTAACAGCCCAGTGTGATGTCTCCAGGATACAAATATATTTTATTTGCAGTGATGTAAATTCTCACGTATCAGAATCTGGAGCTAGCAAATGTTTGGCATATGTTTGATGAAATGACAAGTTCATTAGCAGAATATTTAGAATACTTCTAATCAATCAATCTGGCAAAACTTTTAAAGAATACATTTTCAATTAAACTTATTTGTAGTGTCACAGTGTCAACTACAAACACATGGGACTTAGCAAGTATTAATTTATTTGGATGACCTACATAGAGTATTTTGTAGACTGTTCCATAGTTGGTGCTAGATTGTGATCTCACAGAAATACGTCAGATCGCCGTGACTTTTTAACGACGCATTTTGGATGATTGCACGTTGTGAAAATGACATGCCGTCTGCAAGGCAACAATGATGGTAAAGGCAACAAAAAACTTTATTTGGTTTAGGAAAGAAAAGATCCTGGGTTGGGTTAAAATTACTTATGTAGCCCATGAAATTTGAAATAATAGAAAATTGACATTTGGTTTCACACAGGACATGAACCGCGGTCTCCTGGGTGAAAGTCCCCTGTCTGATCCACCCATGATTCGTCCATCCCAACGTCCTCCCTAAGCAGACTTTGAAGCGGGGAATTTGTGTGTCTACCACCTTAAATAACCCTAATTGCCACTGTTTACGTGGTGCCGGGACGAAATTTCGTCTTGTACCACCAGCAAGATTTTGAAACATTTATTTTTTGTACAATTTTATTTACATTTTTCCAATATAAAATCATACACAGTTAAGAAAATAAAAACACACATCTTTTCAAGACCACCAAAACAAACTCACAAGACAAAAAACAGACAAGCTTGACTTCATTGATATCTTTACGATATGTCTTTAGCTTTCTCCTGAAACATAGAAAAATGGACAGTCAGGAATTTGAGTTTCACTATAGTTTGCTGCAATATTCTCTCGACCTGCTGCGTGGGATTGTGGCTCTCCGGTTGTCACCAAGTTGAAACAGTCAGTCAAATGCATGATGCTGCTGAGTTTCATGGATTCATACTGCCAGAGACTGGCTGCGATGAAAGATGTTCACAAAGAAAAAGGACACGTACAACGCAACTGAAACGCGATCCTGCTCATGGTGTTGTTGTGGACGACTGTGTGCAGAGTAGCTGACAACACGGTGCATGATTAACAGCTGCTGAAACATTGGTTGTCTTTATGAAATCCATTCTCCTGCTCAGCTCTGGGGTTCAAGTTTCCAGCAGTGGGAAGAGTGTGGGTTGTGTGTGATTGTGGTCTATTGCTCTATCTACTGTATCTGCATAATGCACTATAGATGATGGAAGTAAGAGGCAGATATGAAAAAAAGATTGATTCTCTTATTCTGTATCAGTAAGTGAGTTGAATGTTCTGTTCAAAATTGCTGACCTAAAAAAACGACTGGTATAACCTAAAAATGGCTGCAGAGGTTCCAGGTGTGTGGGGGGCCACTCATGCCTCATGTGAGAGCGTTATGTGTACTCCCACTAGTTTTTGGCACAATGATCTGTGAGTGCTGGGTTAGAGAGGCAGAAAGTGAACCTAAAGTGAGAGCGTTACAAGCGTTTTACAAGTCTTTCTAAGCCGGTGCTCATATAGACAGTTCTGTTGCTTGACAGCTTCGATGATGAGCAATACTGAGAGAATATATTTATTTAGCTTGGATGATGAAACAGGATTGAGTGGGAAATTATGTAAAGCAATTCAACTATGGGGCAGTGTGAATCAGGACCTTGGAGGAGGGGGGGGGTTATTTATAGCTATTATAAATAAATGATGAGATTTTTTGAAAGATTGACAGATAAATATGTTTTCGGATACATGCATTGAGTATAGCGTAAAAGCTCCTTTTTTCGTGTTTGCTGGTAGTTTTGGAAAGTCCTTTAACAGTAATATGTATGTCTTAAGCAGGTGGCAACCTCCCGTTCTGCCGAATAAAGACAGTGCAGAAGTTTCTTAAAACTTGCGTTCTCTATACTGACCAGCAGGGGGCGACTCCTCTGATTGTATAGAAGTCTATGAGAAAATGACTCTACTTCTCTCTTGATTTATTCCCTCAGTAAACATTGTAAACATGAGTTTATGGTCTCAATCTCTAGTTCCAAGTCTTCTTCAATACAGCATGATGTTCATTTAGTAAATTACGGTCCATTTAGAGTCAAATAGACCATAAAGCAGAGTATGCTTTATGGCGGGGCTACTGTGATTGACAGGTAGCTGCCGCTACCAGAGCCGTATACGTCTGTACGTCACTCCTCCGCTTTCCAAATATGGTAACTTTCGTTCATTGGTTGCGGAAAAAACCAACATGGTGATGCCGCAATCCAAGATCGCGCGTGCGACATTGCCGGACTCGATACTTCAAAACAGCAGAACACCAACCAATGGGTGACATCACGATGACGAAGTCTACTTCCTGTATACAGTCTATGGTCTCAGGAACAGGGTTCGTACAGTTCTTACTTTTTTTGCTGTGGTTTAAAAGGCTTTTCCTCGTAACCTGCAACTTTACAGAGCAGGTAGCTGGATTCTCTCCGGATCAAGAGACCACAACGTAAATCCATCTTGCAGCCTGAACAGACCAATCGGCGTCCTGTGAGGAGCCGCTGGCAGCAGGGCAGCTTTTCTGAAAAGTCTCCAATGACGGCGTCTCAGATGGTTCCGTGTAAAAAAACGTCTGGCAGGCCTGGTTATGTAGTGTGACCGTTACAGCAAAAAATACTGTCTGATTTAACATTCCAAACTCAAGTTCCACTTACTAGCATTTTTTCTTTTTATTAATCAGCAAATGGAGTTTGTTCAGTCTTCATGGAGAAGGTATCAGATGACATACAAGCTCATGATTTTATCCCTGACACTTTCAGGAGTTTTACTTCAAAAGAAGTCAGCTTCAAAGTTGATTTTTGATCTTGGGAATAGTAGTTTTTCAAAGCAACTCTTGCAGATGTTGCTGGAGATGTTCAGTACATATACCGTCAATCTACCCTTCAGGTTTTTATATTTCTTGTGTACAAATGAATGGTCAATGGTGGCCCTAAAGATGTCATGTGGAAATTTGGTGATCCTTTCAATTTTCCTTTGAATGCCAGCATCAGATCAAAATTCCAATTTATCCAATAATTTGGTTTATGACATTCCCACCAGCCTCAGCTGTTTAATTGTAAATTAGCAAATGTACGTATGCTGCACGCTAAACTTAGAGTGTCTACATGCTAAACATTATACCTGCTTAACAAATATTTGTCAAACCTTACATTTAGTTTTTTTTAAAGAGTGGTAGCCAAGATACATACTGAGTTTTACACTGTGAAAATAAACTTGATTTGGATATTTTTGTTATTACATTGTATATGTTGTTACTCTTGTTACTCATCAAATGACGTATAAGTTGATATATCTGTGATAGGCTTAAACCGGTCTTTATATCAGCCTTTTGGTAGGGCTCTAGTGAAAAGGTCAGGGGGTCACCAAAACCATTGGGATCATCCTCTGGTGAGCATGAATGTCCACAGTAAGTGGACCAGTAGTTGTTTAGACACCTTGCTCTGGACTTGAGTGCTAAACAGATGGACAGGTTAACCAACCTTCATCGTCTTCAGGACCTGAAGTTATTAGTCATGTCTTCAAATATATGATTTTCATAATGCGTCAACCAATCAGAAATGACTATTGAAAAGGCTCACTATTCTAACCAAATAATCCTCCTAGATGTATTCTAGTTTAGGAGTGGAGGATGTTTTCAGTGCATTGGTTTCTCTGTCCGTTCTTAGCTAAGCCATATGTCTTCACTCCCACATAAAGACATGGCTTACATAACAGCTGGCTGCATCCCCCCCCCCCCCTGCTTTAACCCCTCCACATCTTAATATGCACCAGTTAATCTGTGTCTCTTACTTTTATTCTTTCTGCCAGCATCACTCATTCTCCTAATATCAATATCCTTCTTGTAGTCCGGTTTAGTGTGACGAAGGAAGTGCTGCTCTGTTGTTGTAATTACAGAGTAATTTGGGATTATGCCAAGAATATCACTGTCCTGTGTGTGTGTGTGTGTGTGTGTGTGTGTGTGTGTGTGTGTGTGTGTGTGTGTGTGTGTGTGTGTGTGTGTGTGTGTGTGTGTGTGTGTGTGTGTGTGTGTGTGTGTGTGTGTGTTATTGCTGTCAGAGAAATGTTGGCAGCAGTTGAATGCTTAAAGTCAAAGTCCTACAAATCCTGCTGGCAATTGTGAGTCTGCATGGTCGTTCCGGAGGCCAGCTGGATCGGATTGTGTCAGAACATGCAATGGAGTGTAGAGTCAAGAAATCCAGAAATCAAATGAGTGGGATGAGACTTTCATCAAAAAATTTGTCAGAACCAAAGAAAGCACATCGTCCTAAAAAAATTGTGAATTTGTACAAAGAGCTTCAAACCCAGTTACAGACAGTGATGTCAAAGTAACGGAATAACAACTTTTTTTACATTACATTTATATAGCTGACGCTTTTATCCAAAACAGACTTAAAATAAGTTCATTTAACCGTGTGGATGCAACCCAAAAAAATCCAAGAAAGAAGTGCTTCAAGTGCCACATTTATAAATGTTAGGACATTTTTTAATAGACCAATGAACTGGACTGAGTGAGTTGCAAATCCGATTTGTTACTCAAATCAGATCTCTATGACGGATTGTCCGCACTGTTATTTGTTATTTTTCTATTTCGGCGTGTGTCCACAGCCTTTTGTCCTTCACAGTGCTCAGCCAGTAGCAGCATGGATTCTTCTCAGCACTTCCACATCATACACACTTTGAGCCGATCTGATCAGAATCGCGTTTCCAACGGAATCCAGATGTGGTTTGGATCCAATTTGCAAATATCCCAGTTCATATGGATTTTATGCTGTCTAGAAATTCTAAACCGAATCTGGATGCAATGTGGATATGCAAAATAAACAACTGATTTGTGCTTGAAGTCAGAACAAAGCCATTAAGCCACCACGGTCACATTTATGGGAAAAAAGGTAACTTTCCTTAAATCCAAATTTGAACTAATTCAGTTCTAAATTGTTCCCCGGAAACTCCTGAGAGAATATCTGGATTGTAGATGTTAGGCCTTAGCAGCCTGAGAACCAAAACAAAGAGCTAAAAGAGGCTAAAAGCTGAAAGGTCTGCTTACTAGCTTGCTGAAACTTGAACCACATTTTACGTCAAGAATGAACTTTAATACACACATTTTTGTTGCACTCAGCAAATGAGGCTGTTGTTGCTCTCATTATCAACACAAAATGGAAGAAAGTAGCTAGCTGTGCTGCACGGATAATCATGATACCACACTGGCTGAGAAGTCATATGAATGATCTACTCAAACACATGCATGCACTCAGACCGACCTTCATATATGTCGGCAAAGAAAAAAACAATGATGCTTTTTATAATAAGACGCTCATCTGAGCATGTAATACAAGTATTAGAAAACTTGCTCTAAATGAAGTTGTGTACTACCTCAGCAGTGTGTACTGGAACAATTTACAGTCGTTGATTTTGTGCTTATCTGTTGTGGTATACACTGTGGCTCAACCGGAGATCACAACATATTAACACGCCACAACAAAAGATTACCAGCAAAATTGACATTCATAAACAGCCGTTCAGCTGCACTAGTCCCAAATATAAACGGAAAACATTAATACCAGAGACCTTCAACCAAACTAATACATGAGAATGATACTCACCCAAATGAAACAAAGTGCTCACACGCTTCCTTTTATAGCCACTAGCCCCGCAAAGTGACAATGGGTGAATAATGAGAACATAATGAAACTTTATTCACATAACTCTGAACAACGTCGTCCTTGCCCCTGTTATGCGTGACCTCAGGCTGAAACATCCGACACATTAATCTCTGTTTGTAATTCCACATTTAATGAACATGAGGGCTTGCAGTCAGTGCAGGGGGGAGGTGAGGGTGGGAGGTAGTTGGGGAGTCAGAAGAGTTCAGAATAATTCAGGGGGACTGATAGTCGGATGGGGAACACACATTCAATATGACATGATTGCTCTCATTTGTTGTACGGCCTGGCTACAGAGAATGAATGCCATAGAACTTTCTTTTATTATCTATTTTTTACAGAATTTCCAGTGTAAAATGTTGCCGAATTGCTGTCATTGTACTAACTCTGGCTAACGTTACACTCTCTGCATCTGCCTGGTCGGCACTGAGCGTGTGCAACTCTCAACGGAGATGAGAAAGAGGCTTTGCTTCTTCCATCATGGATTTTGGACGCAGCAAACGTTTCTGTTTTTTTATAGAGCTGACGATGAAAGAATCTAACCAGTCTGTTCATCAGTTTATCAGGCAGGATGTAGGGATTAGGTAGTGAGTGACACGTGTTGTTGTAGTTACTGTGTAGCATAAATGAGCTGATAAATTATATGATAATGTGATATCGGATCGGTGCATAGACTAGCACACTCACCGATATAGCCGACCCGGCATTTTCTAATCCTGGTATCGGAACGACTCTAGATCAAACCCAGTTGCTGCTAATAGTAAAGAGCAGAGCAGGAGAATGTCTTTTATGCACTCAACGGCTTTGTTTCAGACAAAGACCAGATGAACCTTTGGGCTTAGCAATAAAGTGATGTGAGCAGTAGCATCAGACGCTCATAATACCTTACCATCTCCCCAAATCTGTGCTTTTACGGTGAGATCCAGGTACAGAGAATCATGGGATCAAGTTTAGGAAGAACAGGCTGAAGCGGCCTACGACCTACAACATGTACCAAATAGTCAGCGGTAGCCTGGCATGTAATCAGCTCTTTTGGTCGATGCATAATGTTGATTTGTAGCCCCATCCCTCACTTCAGCCCTCTCTACGTCATTTTTAATTTTTTTCTCCAGCACCGGTTCGTGTCTTTAGAGGTGTTTTTCTTGAGCTCATAAATGTGTACTGTCTGCACGGACGATAAAGAAGTTGCCCAAAACCAAATCAACAGTTCGAACCAAATATTTCCTCAAACTGCTCTGGCCACTGCCCTCGGCGTAGCACATCAGAGCAGAACAGGGCCGTCTGTGGTAGTAGAGGAGTTCAAAGGACTTTTCACAATTCAAGATCGGTTCATTTGGTCTGTCCCAAAAGGACTTTTACTTCTGGTCCAGTTAATGTTCAGAGGAGGAAACATGAGGTCATACAGACTGAGGTGACTCATTGATTGGACACTTTTGGCAACGATCATCCTGCAGCACTTTAATGCCTCTAATGTGTAAATTTATATTCTTTGATGTCAAGAAGTAACTGATTATATGCATTATTGGTATAATTAGACTGTAAATCAACCGCATTTTGAATAATGACAATTGGATAGAGACCGGACGAAGCAGATACATGCTGTACAGCAGTATTATGGGATATATTACTGTGGGATTGGGAGTACACGGAGTAGGAAACAAGTTCAGCACACCACAGTGTTTACAGAACTCCTTAGCTGATTCATATACATGTGGTTACCACATTTCTGGCATTTATAACTTATAAGGTTCGCTTAAGATCAATCTGAACCACAAGTCCACAATCTGCACATTTATTTAATAGTGATTTGAATCACATGTCTACATATCTAAGTCCTGTGGTTGGTCCGATTGCTATGACATCACCTTTAAACTGCACCGCATCGGTCCAATCAGACAAACTAAATTGAAAATGCATCAGAATTTATTTGAACTAAGGCTGTCAGAATATCTGACTTTAACTACATGATTATTGTGGTTGAAATTATTAATGCAATAATAATATCATGACAGAATGTAAAACATTGAGAGCATTTGAATCGTAATACAAATACTGTCAGTTAAACTTATAATAAAATATTGTTTATTGTGCATTCCGTGCGCTCTTTTTTTTGGAAAGGGTTGTGGAGGGAGGTTGAGAAAGTCTCTGTAACCTCTCTGTATCTAAATACTTGTACTAATCCTTTTAAATGTGCGTTAGAATGTGTGGATGTGTCACTGCTGAGGGCTGGCTGCTTCCCTCTGCCTGAAGTCAAAGAGGTTGGTTTTTATGACCAAGAGTCCAAAAAAGCCAAAGTGATCCGCATGTAGTTTACAAACACATAAGACTAAGAAGAGCAGCATACACTCACATCTGAGAATCCGGATCCAGAGAATGTTTGAATCTGATTCTTACCAGCCGTGTCAGTGGCGCTGTTACTGTGTTCACCTGGTGAGTGTGTGTGTGAGTGTGTGTGTGTGTGTCATCTTTTCAGAATGTGGTGCTGGAGACACCTATTGTAGCTGGAACTACCACAGAGGAGGGCTTAGAGTTCTTTACATGGTGCGTTTTGTCTTTTGGACAAGTTTTTGCCACCATGATACTATCTGAACCAGGCCAGATGTGGTCGGGAAATCTTTACAGGAGTGTCCGATTTGACGTCGCAACTGTGTGTGTGATCCCATCACAAGACGGTCTCCAGTTTGGTTCTGTTTTATTATTTATTTATTTACCAAGGACAGTGCACATTAATCAACATTTCAGTTTCCCCCTCAGTGTAAATGTTTACGTCTGAAGTCCCTGGGCAGGATAGTACAATTTAATGGCCTAATATAATCAGTACAATTCATCAGAAAACACTATAGTATAACACTGTACAGCACAATACTATACAATAAATTAAAATACATAAATAAGTAGCAGATTTGTTAAAACAATGAGAGTATGTAATGGCAGTGCTAGAGATGAGGAAGTATGATTCGGTACAAAGAGTAAAAAACTGAGGGCGAATAATCTTGTGAAAATGTGTATTTGAAAAGATATTATCAGAGGTGTGTCAATTAATACTGATATATTGATATCGGGTAATATCACAGCCCTGATTCTATTAAAAATAAAGCTAATATGCATCTCATGTCTACCAAACAGTTTTGTAAATAAAGTGTAACCTCATGTAAAAATGTAGCTGAGTGATTATCAGTGTTTATGTAGCTGCATCAGTGTCTTCCTCTCTGCTTTTCTCAGATTACATCACTGATGCGCTCCCCTCCTCCACTCTCTCTCTCTCTCTCTTCTCTCTCTCTCTCTGTGTGCCAAGCTTTTAAACCCTCCTCCGCTGACCTGCCCACTGTCAGTGTGTGTGTGAGTGTGTGTGTGTGTGTGTCTGTGTGTGTCTGTGTGTGTGTGTGTCTGTGTGTGTCTGTGTGTGTGTGTCTTCCAAATCCCTGATGCTCCATAACACTGGATACTTGGAATACAACTCGCACAAATAGCAAACACACACAGCGTCACAGCACACACTGACACACAGCAGGCTGATCTGGCACATTCAGTGCAACAGAAAATGTATCAGGAGCTGCAGAATAAATTCCATTACATTTACTTTTTTTTGGGCTGTGACACCTAAATAATGTCGCATAAATGCATAGTTGCTCAACACATAAATATAGGACTAAATATAAGAACAACCGGATTTGGTATCAATGTAGGTGAAGGGCTTTAGAGTGACTCACCCTGTGTCACTCTATAGGTTTGATATGAGGCCAGAATTAGCACGCAGCATTAAAACTGCAGTTGCAGGTCTATCATCTAAATATTCATAATGCTAAAAGGAGCTAAAAGGAGAGTGAGACTTGGATTTACATTCACAGGTGGGCACAAACACATGTTGTACTTAATGCTACAGTTCTGCTGAATTATGTAAAGAAGTTGTTTGCTAACCTTTCAAGAAGTTGTTCTACATTTTGGGAATACGATTTGCTTTCTTTCTTAAAGCGAGGTAAGAGGATCAATATTAATTTCATGTCTCCTGCTTTAAATGTGAATAAGGGTTAGTTCCAAAATGTAACTTTGACTTTTTTTCTATCTGTACAAGAAACAACATGATATTAGGGAGCTTTAGAGGTAAGTGTGTTTTTCGCCTCTTCAGACAAAAGCAACAATGAATGTATCTTCTAACAAGTATTGTGTGTGTATCAAAGCCCGCTATATGTCCTTCCTCTATGTCATAGGGCTCCATTGTGGTCAAAAACTATTAAAAACATCATTGAGCCACACTGGTGCTATGGGTGCAGGGTTGGGAGGGTAAAATATTACAAGCACGATTACCTCGATCCTAAGTAAAGACAAGAGAGAAGAAATCTCAATTATATGACTTTAAATCAAATTTAAGTTTGCTTTTGTTGAGATGTGTTGTTAGGCTTTGGGGATGTGCAGCTCAGTTTTCCCCACCAGGCGGTGCCTTTGAGTGAGTAGCACGGCAGGTCATCTATCGTTACCTGCTGTTGTGAGAAGATTACTTACCGACAGTAGAGGAAACGTGTAATCAGATTAAGGAGTGGGGATGTATGCTGGTTTGTTGTGTAACAGTACAGAAATATAATCGCCACAAGTCAAACTACGTCCCAGCATCTGCCTGTTTCTCCGACTGCAACATAATTACCGTTATGCACATTTAAATGTGGGACTTTGTGAAGTATGGTATTCACACTTCACATGCGTTTTCACGGCTGGAAGACGTACCATCACTGTACTGTACTGTGATATTGTTTCCCTTTTCTGGGGTGACATTTCCTCCCAGTGATGACATATTTTTCTTTAACGCTATAAGCCATTGTGTGAGACTTGTGTCATGAAGAATGGTAATAAATCGTTCTTTATTTTAAAAGGCATTTTAAAATTGTAATCCTGCTAGTAATCCCAATTTGTGTTAAATGTGTCGGTAATCTGATTACGTCTTTATTTTCCCTTGTAACTGTAACGGAACAAAGTTTTCTTTTGTTTGTTTTTCATTTAATATTTCCTGCTGCCTGAAATACTCACTAGAGCACCAAATGTGGATTAGTCAGAGTTGAGAGACACACTAAACCATTTTTGGTTTGAATCCATTCAAAGGTAAGAAATACCTTTTTGAAGACTTTCCCCTACATTCAGTCCATGTGGTATTGTCGGCCATTGCTGTGGTGGACTCTGTGGATGGGATTAAAGATGTTAACATTGTTTAATACTTTCCCAATATGATTCTGTCTCACTCTTAATCTCTGTCCCTCTCTGTTATGTCAGAGGAGGATTAATCATTGTTTTGGTGATCCTACTTGTCCATCTTTGGACTACAATCCGGTCTCTGTGGAAGCACTCACTCTCTCTCTCTCTCTCTCTCTCTCTCTCTCTCTCTCTCTCTCTCTCTCTCCCTTGCCTCAGACCCTGCACTCTTTTTCAGGGAGGGTAAGGTTGCATTTAATGTTTCCACTGACTGCTACTGTTGAATAAGCTGTTGTGTAAGACTGTGTATTCATCTCTGTGCTGCTTCATGAGCATAGCCCTGATGAGCACTGACCATGCACTCCAATGTGTTTTTGTGCGTGTGTGCACATTTTCAGATTTTTTATTTGCTTGTGCACACACTTGTGTATGAGTGTGTGAGTTTATGACTGTGTAGACTACAGAAGACATGCTAATTTATGTCAGTCTATTTCTGTGTGTGTGGGAGGAGGGCAGATGCAGCCTAAGAGAGTGTTTTTCTCCAGCAAGGGAAGCCATTTTGTCGCTACGATTAACACACAGACACACACACTGTGCACACACACACAACACATTATAAATGTTAAAAAAAAAACATGTTATTGTGTAACCCAATATAGTCTATGCTTTTATTAACCTCATACATGAATCCCACATCTTTTCCCTTTTTTGAACGGCCAGTCCATTCATCCACGTCCTGAATGTGTTTTGGGGGCTTTTCTACCTGCTCATCTTTTCACGTGTTGCTGTGATCCAGAGGAAATCCATTCCTCCTTTGCATGTCTCAGAAAAAGGCTGCCAATAGCAACAACTCTTTGCACGACATTTATCAGAATTTTATTTAGACCCCAGCCTAATTGTGGGAAGTGAGGCTGAGGTCCTGCAGAACTCTCTGCTTGTTGAAAGTGGAACACAGTAGAAATACACTTTTAATAACATAACATGAACGTAAACCCTGCTGTCACACATACAGAGACTAATATAATGTACCTCCAAGCAAAAATTTGGTAAATGCAATTGGAAGTCATTTTTGTCTAACTTTATTGCTATAAACAACGGTTAAGGATAAGGGAATAATCATCAATTTTGGAATCTTAGTTATTGCTGGAATGCATTGGTTTATCTCAGAAAGACCGTGTTAAATTTTGACATGTGAGACTGCTGTATGTTTCCCACTTTCTACCAATAGGCTACGTTGCCTTCTTTTAATGACCACAGTTGTTCCCTAATCTTAAAGCTACAACAAGGAACTTTCATTTTGTGTTGATTTTAGTGGTCCCTTTGGACAAAAGCGGTAGTGTATCCAGGCACCAGAGTCCCTTAAGAAAACTTTGGGTTACTTAACGTAATCCCCGGTTCTTTGATAACAGAGTAAAGTGTTTCACTGCATCAGGGTCTTACAGTCTGCCCCGCTCAGTCCAAGTTCAACTGGCCATGAAAACGCTGCACCCGTAATTGCTGAGATGTCAGAACACGGTGACATCACTAAAAATAGGTCCAACAGAGCAGCAAGCACAAACATCCAGAAGATCACACTAGCTGGAAAAAAACACAGTTTACATTCCTTTATCCTGATTCAACCTGGACCTACTCGGCCATTTCCCCAACTTCAGCACAGGAGTTTCTTTTAACCATGAGCACAATCATTGATGACAATGGTCTCTTAAACCTTACCAAGCCTTAAGCAAAACTCGGTTACATCGTAAAACTGATTTAAATTTCAACATTGATTTGTAATGGTTTGTGGATGAGGTGTGCTCATTCGATTTTTACCTCCAAACTAAGTGGTTCTGTATCTAATACGGCAAAACAAAGTGACTGGACAACACACTTACACACACACACGCTACAAATTCTGGAAGGACTCTACACAACAGCTAGGTAAAAGCATGTTTATAGTCTTGTAATAGTTTGATAATAAAGATAAATAATTCACTGTGTAATTACCAGGTACCATCTTGGTATTAACAATGTGTATACTCAGGCTAATAAGGGGCCAAAAACAGGTTATAATGCGGAAACACATTAAAAGATAGCAACGAGTCAAAACCATTTTGGTGACATGGCAACATTCTAAAAAAGAATTCTATATCATTAGTAATGTTTGGATAAAAAATGTGTATGTGGCATTAATGGGGTAATTGCTTGATAACGAGGTAATATAGGTTGTTTTCACAAAATGATAGGCTACTATGAGCGTAATACCTTCAAAATCAAATGGTTATCATTTGTAAAAAATAGTTATTACTATGTAATGATAGTCATGCAATTCATCCTCCTTACATTTCAAACCTTCCCTTTAGTCCCCTACCATTTCAATGTAATACTGTACATATCATATATTCAATTGATTACATAGTATTAGTTAATTACTACCTCATTATCACCATGTTATTACCGTGCTGTAGTGTAAAGCGCGAGCCAAAATCGCAGCGACTACATGTGGCTCAGAACTAGTGCCGTTGATCTTCTATCAGTCCCTCTGTGTCTCTTTTCCTTTTTCTCTCTCACTCCATAGAAGGCTGAAATGAGAACTGCCGCTGACAGAGACACCAGACATCTTCATGTAGGGAACAGTGTTTGTTTGTGTGTGTGTGTGTGTGTGTGTGTGTGTGATAAAGTGTGCGCCATTATAAATGTCACTAAGGCATTATTTTAGTTAACGATAGCCATAGTAGATATCGCAGCTTCCTCTCAGTGCATTGTGTGTGTGTGCATGTATGTGTGTGTGGGCTGGACGGATTGTGTGTGCCAGACGCTGTAAGATTCAATAAGATATTACGCCAGTTTCCAGCAAACCTTATATGGTTCTGTGTGTGTGTGTGTGTGTGTGTGTGTGTGTGTGTGTGTGTGTGTGTGTGTGTGTGTGTGTGTGTGTGTGTGTGTGTGTGTGTGTGTGTGTGTGTGTGTGTGTGTGTGTGTGTGTGTGTGTGTGTGTGATGGAATTCCCTCAGCCCACACGTCTAAGTAATTAAGCAGAACCACAGTGACTGATGAATTATAGAGGCATCTCATGACAACTACAATGTTCCCCGATGCTACTCTATTACATTTAGTACATTTCCAGCTGAACCTATAAAAATGCATTCTGCTTGTATGGTGTAGTGGCCAGAGGCCTGCCATCACTGCTACTCACCAACATCTTCCAGCTGCAGTCCGAGAGAGAAACACTGCAGCAGAGAGTTCACCAGAATAGTCCCAATGGGAGAGACCTGCACTCTGTGGCCATTTTTCCCGAGTCTGTTTGCACTTCTAGTGGCAGAGAGCCCTCATAAATGATGACACAAAGGAAACTAATTCATCATAATGTACTGGTCTGTCTGTATGTCCACTTCTAATCTCACATAGTACTGGACCCATTAGCAGAATATATGTTGTGTCCTCGCATTGGTTCTCACATTTTATACCATCATTGATTGCTGACTCCTTACTACACTTATATGGCTGGTAGGTTGCACAAGTGATCAACAACTGATTCCGTTTGGTATCTTTTGAATTGATGCTCTTTTGATTTGCATGACTAGGTAAGATGATCCCCTCTATCTATATATGTATATAGTTGTGAATTAATGGATGACTAATAGCTTAGCAAATGACAAACTGAACCCAGAGCTGACTACAACAGAGCACGTCTACTCATGTGGTTGGGAGGAGAGGTAGTTAGCTTAGCTGTCAGCAGCCGGTGGGCAGCAGAGTCCTGCAGTGTGTTTATGCTACAAGAGCTAACAGCTAATGGCGCCCAAGAGCTCAGAGCCCAACACACATAACTCTAGTTCTGTGGGTAAGGTTGAAGAAGATGTACTTGAAATGCAACAAAAAGTTGTCTGTGTAGACAACTGGAGTAATTGAACTAGAAGCGTGACCATTCTGTCAGATGTGTGTGAGAGGCCCATTCCCTAGCAAAATCAGACAAAATGGTTTTACAGCACCGAGGTTCACCAGAAACTCCTTCAGCTCAGACTTCAGTGGGGCCCCCCAGCAGCGACCAGCCAACCGCGGACAGACAAAGATCTAGAGAAATGCCCCACTGCTCCACTGGTCTGCAATTCACAATTCACACCATTTCCAACAATCAGTGCTAATGCAACAGGTTCTGTGTCCTTTGTTGTATATAGCAGATTGTAAGAGTGTGGTGGTTGGGGTGGTTTTTTTTTAAACCTTTTTTTTTTTTTTTTTTTTTTAAACCTTTTTTTTTTTTTTACGGTTACCACTATCCTTCTCTTACCTTACATTGTCCTCAAACAGCACAAAATATGATAGCATAGCATGGATAGTATGCTAGAAATAGATAGCATTGAACATAATATGACAATAGGTTTATTTGAGATGAGCCAGGCCTGCACAGAATCGCTAATCCATCGCAACACAATGCATGCCGGTTAGATTTGTGTCCGACTTGCTCTGATGTCATGCAACGATAACCTCACGAGATCGAGGTGGATGTAGTTTTTAGATGGGGCGCCGCAGTTTCTCTCCAACGACTGCAGGACCTAGGGCATGATGGGAAGCGCCTGGCTGTCTCCTGATCAAAGAGTGTATTGGCTTTTAGTTCTCACAACAAAACACCATGTTTTGTAGAAAACTTGAATTTTCTTTGTAATTGTAGTATTTAACGCTAGATCGTAAGCTGTTCATGTTGTTGCTGAAATTAAGGTTTAATATGTTAAAAACATATATTGTGAGGTTGAATAGTCATGGTAAAGGTTATTTATATAATCTGAATGTGGTCTACAAACTACAAGTAGCCTACAGATCTATCAGGATGTAACTATTTCTGCGACTTCCTGTGTATTCTTTGATGGCTGCTGGAAACTGTCCGACCTTGACAAAGGTTTTTTTCACCGACCCCTGCTGCTGCAGTTCGCTTTGATTCACTTTCGTGTTCAAGGGTACTTAATTGTTTTCAGTCTCTATTATTTACTCTAATAATTGTAGGTTTACATTTGTGTATGCAGTTTGACTCTAGCATTTTTTATATGGACTAGTTTTTGATGAGGTCTGATTTTATTTTCACAAAAACAAAACAAAAACAATATGTCTTTAAGCTCCCCATCGATGCACTGTAGTGCTACACTGTAAAGGGCTTGGTTTGGAAGTGCGTTTGTGAGTGTCAGTTCTCTAGGAAGATGAGGTTGCTCTGCAGTTTTTAGCCTCCACCAATGAGCAACAGAAAATCTCTGTTCGCGACTCTGGGTCAATGAATGTTTGGATTTGTAACTATACCATTGTGTGTGTGTGTTTGTGTGTGTGTTTAGGATGACGAGGTGGTCCTCCAGTGCTCAGCCACGATCTACAAGGAACAACAGAAACTCTGTCTGGCTGCTGAAGGCTTCGGAAACAGACTCTGCTTCCTTGAATCCATCTCCAACTCCAAGGTACTGATACAAGCTCTGATACACTCCTTAATGCCACATGGACAACATAATGTCTGTCAGGGGACAAATCAAAGGGAAACCCCATATAAATGAGTGTAGACATTAACATAAACAATGTCCATGCCTCCATAAGAGGCATGAGAGGTCACTGAATGTGAAGGGCGTACTGTATGATTCACATAATTAATATACTCATTACAAGTCACCAGATCTCAACCTCTTTATAATTGTGTCTCTCATTCACCCAGCCATACACACACTGTGAATTATCCCAGTCCAAAGGTGTAAAATTGCTCTGTTAAGAAATGTGATGAATTTCTAACCAAACAGACAAAACCAGTACAAAAGTATTTCTACTTCATTGATCTTACACATCTGCTTATGGTCAGCAATCCTGCAGAGTGTTCATCCAAAAAGAATTGACTCTTAAAACTGTAAAAGTTAAGTCAATCCTCTGAGATGTGTTCCCGTTTCAGAATGTGCCTCCAGATCTGTCCATCTGCACCTTTGTGTTGGAGCAGTCGCTGTCGGTACGAGCCCTTCAGGAGATGCTGGCCAACACCGAGGATAAGGCTGAGGGGGTGAGTGTGAAGCAACACACACAATCAAAACGCACACACAAACACACACATACACACAAACTCACCAGGGAAGGGGGATGAATGAATATACAGTAGGTTGTTCTCAGATCAGGGCTTTCTTCAGGTGAGACAGCGGCCTGATGAAACACACATTGGAGGAGGTGGAGAGTGAATCAGTTCGCTTATCTGTTCATTCGTGGCTAAAGGGTTGTTCTTTGCTAGCACTTATCTACAATTCAAGCAAGAAGGAGGCTGCTGATCAGTTTTACATCAAGCAAACACAGTTTCAACGTTGTGGTTTCAAACGTTTTACTCAACAGTTGTATGACACCACTGGCTAGGTCTGCGTTGTGCAGGTGCTGTCCTTTGATTTGAACTGGATCAAATGTGTTTCTGTTTGACTGTAATCTGTTATCCATCCTCCCAAACAAGAAGACAGAGTCGATACTTTCACCATTTGATACAAATGAGTCCGGGGTCAGGCCTAGTCGCAGCAATCCATGTTCAAAAAAGTTCACACACACACACACACACACACACACACACACACACACACACACACACACACACACACACACACACACACACACACACACACACACACACACACACACACACACACACACACACACACACTGTACACACACTTAAAAACAACTGTGGCCAGCTATTTTAGGAAATTACTGAGATTAGAAAAAAACAAAAAAACAGCTATATATTTGTGAGGAGCCACAAGCGATTTAGGGAAATAAGAGTAGATTTAAATTTAAATCCAATTTTTGTTATGGAACCCTGTGTTACACAGGGTATGTAACCTTGTACTGAGAAACAGGCCAGGTTTTTGTCTTCATTTGCTAATAATAAGAAATAATAAAGGTTGACTCTTATTTTTTGTGCACTACAAATGATATGCTAATTAGACGGCTCTCTAGCCTTCATGCTAAGATAAGCTAATCGGCTGCTGGCTGCAGCGCCACATTGAGCGCTAAAAACAAGAAAGTGGTGTCGACCTTCTCAGCTCAGCTTACTATCTTTAAGAGTGACATGAGCATGTTTCCCAAAATTGCTGAACTACTCCTTTAAAATTACACACAGTGTCATCATTCCGCAATTAGACCAGAACCAAAGGCAGTCCCTATCGGGAGCCAGAGGATTGACTTGAAATATGATTCCTCTGCAGGAAAGGTTCCAGTAGAGATAGAGGATGGCCAAAAAAACTGAGCTTCTCTCCCAGGGACGTTCAGTTTTTGGATCGGCCGACAGGCAGATTTCTGCCCCGAGGCAAACAGATCCAAACACTTCGCTCAACAACAAATCTCCAAATGCATGGTTGGGACACAGCTGTTTACAATGCTGCACAAACATCAGTCCCACCACCATCAATCTAACATGTTCAACATGAGGACATAAACATCATGTGTCTTCAATGGCATCCTCATTTAACAGTGGCTGGACTGCCCTACTGCTGGGGGGAGTCATTTAGGATAAATACCAGATAAATACCCTGAAATATTCAGGGATATGCATATATATATATATATATATATATACTACTAAACGTCTCTGGCCTGTGAGACCTTTAGGAGCAGGCTAGAATGACTGTAGTCAGGGAGCAAGACTCCAGTGTCACTTTGTAGTTTTGCAGCACCTTTATAGTCTTAAGAATGCTGCGGGGAGGAGAAGGGACACAGAGCCAAAAGGGTTTATAGAAAATGTGATCTTATTTTGAGGAACACTAGCGCTGGTTTACTTTATTACATTGTCTAGTTCATTGAACAGGGCTGAAAGGTAATCACAAAAACAGCAACTATAATTATTATGCTCAACATTCAGATCATTGTTATTTTGCATAATTTTTCATTGAAACAAAGGGGTTTTATTCCACTTAAACATTTTAAATCACTACTTAACCACCTTGAACTGTACACTGAACCTAAGATACCTATAAACATAGACTTTGAACTTGCATCAGATGTACAATGCACACATCTTAATACAAGGTCAGTTCAGACACACTTCTTTACACAAAGCATTCAACAAAATCAAAAGAATTTCCACTTTTTGCAGGTTTGGAAACAAAGACCTGTGATTGGTCGGATCGTTTACCTGTGAATGGGGAGCATTTGGCTGTTTCTTACTGTTTTTCTCTCCCAGTGACTTTCTGTCTTTTGTAACTCGTCTTTTTTTTTTCTCTCTCTCCATCTTGTCAATGTCTCTGTCAGACGGCCCAGGGCGGCGGTCATCGTACTTTACTGTACGGACACGCTGTGCTGCTGCGCCACTCCTACAGTGGAATGGTCAGTGAACACACCAACACAAATAAACATGCACGTGCCACATTGACATCTTTAATATAAAAACAAGGAAGTTTCTGTCATGTTTATTTAATATCTGCTTTTTTATGTAAAGTAACTATGAGGAACTTTTAACTGGTTATGAAACCGTCTCAATTAAATCCTGATTCCTCTATATGACCTACATCAGTAAACATACCATCAGAGAGAAGATTAACTATTTCTATATAGTTAATCACAGTTCTATACTGTCATCGGTGCCACCGGTTGCGATTGTCTGCGATATTGGCAGACTAGCCAAGACAGAATTAATTTTAATAATTAAATGATAAAAAAATTATTTAAATACTGAAAATAAAACAGCCAATTTGATGAGTTTGTAAGGTTACTTTTTTTCTTTTATCTTCAATACATGGGCTGCCATGTAGTCCCAATATTTTGGCATGAGGGGCAGCAAATTACTTTTTTCTACTTGTCTCATAGAACTCAAACTCTACACTGAACTGATGGACCTTTTACAGGAAACACTATTCTTTTTGTGAAGAACTAAAAGAGATACTGTTTCTCTCTGAGCCAGACTTAATTGCCGAACCAATGAGTGAGCAGGAAAGAGTGTGCAACTGGGGCTGTGATTATTACCTGGTAGGGGTAGTGAATAACAAACATGAGCTCTTCAGGCAATAGGTATCAATTCCATCAAATGGGGCATTATAGAACTATTGCACTGTAGTCGGTAGATGATAATCAGATGGATTGAAGGAATTAATTGTGTTTCTCTGTTTAGTACCTGTGCTGTCTGTCCACCTCCCGCTCATCCACAGACAAACTGGCTTTTGATGTTGGACTGCAGGAAGATACCACAGGTAGGAGTCAAACTCATTTATTTTAAAGCACTGCTTTCTATTATCACTTATTTAGAATTTGCCCGCAGCAGTCATTATAAACTTCTGCTGTGTAGCCAAATGATCAGAACTGTATCTCAAATGTTCCATACTGGATTCAGAGCATTAATATATGAGCAAACAACTTTTTGCAATGTAAAGATATAGAGGAGTGATGTCTACCTGAGCAGAGAATGAAGACGCTCTCCTTCTGTGTGTGTTGTAATCAGAGCTTCTCTGTGCTTTGTTTACGTATAGCCAGGCGGGCCGTGCATGCATGTTAGTGCATGTGAGTCCCTCTGTTGTGCCCACTCCCTATATACATCAATGGTTGTGCACCACTGGCCAGCTATGCAATGCTCTCACACAACGTTCTTGTAGAGCAGGGGTCTCAAACTCGCGGCCCGCGGGCCAATTGCGGCCCGCTAGACGATATTTTGTGGCCCCCACCTTAATATGAAAGTTTAATGTTAGTGCGGCCCGCGAGTTTTATATGAATGGCACTTTACAGTGTTGTGTGCGGAGCTGAACGAACCTACCAATCACGGTGGGTATATGGCTCTCGGGGGCGGGACATCGACCGGGCTTGATGCAAGCAGAGAAACATTCTCAATGACTGACAGTTACAGCAGCGTTGCCATGGAGAGTTACAGCAGCGTTGCCATGGAGAGTTCTCTTCCGTGCCTGGCTGGCTGCCTCGTTTCTATTAAACGCGGACATTCGTCCCAGCGCGCTGCGTTCACAACACCTCCAAAAAAAAGTTTTTTAAGTTGCTGCCCAGCGGGACATTATACGTATATATGTCTCTCTCTGACAAAATAAATCAAAGTGATGCGTACGCGGCGAGATAAAAGAAAAGTAAGAAAATAATGTAGCCTAATGTGGTCTGCAGTCACATACCGACACCTGTCCGTCGGCAACAACAGTCCCGATAAAGCAGAAGAGCTGCTGAGTTTGTGTCCAATGCACGGCCGCACCACAGCCAAGGATGTATGTCAGGAGCTGTGAACAGACTGGTGGGCATTACCACGGATGGAGCCCCGTCTATGACCGACTGGTAGCACTGGTTCAAAGAAAGTTAGAGGAAAATGCAGATCCAGCAGTCGTTCTGCACTGCATCGTACACCAACAGGCACTGTGCAGCATGTCATGTCTGTTGTCCTGAGATGTGTCAGTTACATCAGGTCCAGGAGTTTACAGCACCGCCAGTTCAGGGCCTTTTTACAACATATGGTGATGTACTTTACTTTAGTAAAAGTACATCATTTAGTAGTGTCCTGAAGAGATTTTTTGACTTAAGAGCAGAAGTGAAGAAATTCATGGAAGATGACAGAATGGATGTTCCTGAACCTGATGATCCAGGGTGGGTTATGGACCTTGCATTCCTAGTGGACTTAACACAGGAGCTGAACATCCTTAACCTGAAGCTCCAGGGCCCTGGTCAGCTTATCACTGCAGCTTATGAAAATGTGAAAGCCTTCTCCGCTAAACTGAAATTGTGGAAAACTCAGCTTTCTGTAAAATATCTCAGCCATTTCACAACATGCAGGTCTCTTGTGGAGGAGGGCACAGCCTTCAGTGGTGGTGAATATGCCTGTGCTAGTGAAAACCTTCTGCAGGAGTTTGATCAGCGTTTTGCTGACTTCAAGGCACGCTGTGACACTTTCCAGCTGTTTGCTGACCCCTTCTCAGCTGATGTGGAGAGTGTCCCAAGTATGTTGCAAATGGAACTTATTGACTTGCAGTGCAACAGTGATCTAAAAGCTAAATTCAGAGAGGCACAGGGAAAAGCAGACATGACTGGACAATTCATGAGAGAATTACTTCCATCCTTCCCTGAGCTGTCAAAAATGTTCAGTCGGGTAATGTGCCTTTTTGGAAGCACGTATCTGTGTGAAAAACTTTTCTTGACTATGAACTTTAATAAATGCAAGTACTTAGTGATGCCCATGTTGAAGCTGTACTCAGAGTTTCTACTGTAACCTTGATCAGGGCAAATGTTGCTCAGCTGTGTGAGCAGAAGCGCTGCCAGGTCTCTGGCAAGAAATAGAATAAAGCACAAATGTATTCAGGGATTGTATGTGTTGGTTCAGTGCAATGTTTCAATAAGTTATTAAAAACATGGAAATAAAAAAGTAAATTTTCAAAAATATTGCGCTTTCTTGTAGTGCTTGAACGTTGAAGTGGCCCTCCTATGAGACGACAATACCAGCAGTGGCCCCAAGCCAAATTGAGTTTGAGACCCCTGTTGTAGAGGCATAGCGCCCCCCATTCTGTTCCCCCTAGCTAACACTGTTAGCTCTGTCAGCACTGTTAGCCCTGTTCGGGCTGTTAGAACCGTTGGCTGCTAGGTTCCAGTTCAGTCGTCTCTATGTTGAGCCGTCTGGAGAGTGAACATTGGACTTACTGCAGGTGGACACAAGCAATGAATGCTTATGTTGCTCTGTGTCTTCTAGTGTGTAAAGATATAAACTGTTTGCTAAAGCATCAGCCATATAAGGCCAAAAGCATGTGTGATGTTTTTGTCTAAAGATACCAAATTTGTCAGGTTGAATTTTGAGGAAAAGAACATTTCACGTCATATAGCTTCAATTAAAAGATAGAGAATAAAAATGTTCCAATCAGACCAGAATTTTTCCTGACATGAAGCTCTTTAGGTGGGAAATTAAGAAAACTCAGCGGATAAGAAAATGTAATTAACGACACTATTCCCAATGAGATCTTAACACCAAACGATGAGTCGTGGTTTAAATTACATTAAAGAACCCAGAACTCTTTCATTTGGAGATTTTCTTTTTTAAAAGAGCTGAAAAATAATGATCATGTCAGATCTTCAGCAATCAAATAAGGCAACTCAGATTAGACCCAGGTAAGCAGCACTCAGTCTGCTTCTCTACTGTGGCTTTCACTCTGGAACAAAGTCAGAACAATTAGACTCTGCAAAGGTACGACGTCTGCTCTGTTTTTGTTCTTGACCTGCTTCTTTTACCGAAGGTGCAATTTACAGTACAAGAAGAACAGCTGCATGACAAATGTAGGCCACCAAAGTGGTACACAGGCTTATAGGTAGTGTTATTACAAGATTTCATATTGCTGTGTTTGAGTTTGTGTTTCATGGACACATTTCTGAGCTATTGTGTGCTTCTTTTGTGTGTTTTCTTACTCTGTCTGTCTATCTCTGTCTCTCTCTCTGTGTGTGTGTGTGTGTGTGTGTGTGTGTGTGTGTGTGTGTGTGTGTGTGTGTGTGTGTGTGTGTGTGTGTGTGTGTGTGTGTGTGTGTGTGTGTGTGTGTGTGTGTGTGTGTGTGTGTGTGTGTGTGTGTGTGTGTGGCATGCTGGTGGACGATCCATCCAGCATCAAAGCAGCGGTCAGAGGGTGAGAAGGTTAGAGTGGGAGATGATCTCATCCTGGTCAGCGTTTCCTCTGAAAGATATCTGGTTAGTGTGAAGAGATCTCATCTAACTATCACTCTCACTTTGTGTCTTTGGTTCTTTCTTCTTTCCTTTATTCTTTGTTTCTTTCCTTTTTTGTTGTTTCTTTCTTGTCCTCTTTAACAGTTAAGATATTTGATGGGTTTTAATACCATATGGTCACACTAAACTCATCTATAGCCATATATTAGTGAATATACCTCTGGACGCTGCTGGCATTTCTCCCACACTCATCTAAACAGGATAAGCGGTTACGGAGAATGACTGAATGAATTCAATTTTGTATGAGTCTATGCATTGTTTCTAAGGAAATTGTCCCATATTATACCTTAAAAGATATGTATTGTAAAATTCCATTCATTTTGCAAGACACTAGAGGTGATTTGGGTGAAAGAAATGGAACAATAGAGATCACCATTAAATGTACTTAGTTTATTACTAAATTAAGATACAATTTTTTTCTATTACAAGTTTTCTAAAATGTTATGTATAAATATGCAAATGAGGCATTATCTAATGCCAACTTTTGGGGAATTTAGGAGAAAACTACAGACATAAATAGCCACAGTACTACACCTTTATGTGTATTTTGGATGTTTTATTTCTACTTATCTTAATAAAAACATGTTATGGAAGCAAAATATTTAAAAATCTCAAATTGTCCAGTGCTTGAAAAAACAATGTTTTATCTGTTGTGTCTCGCCTTTATACTGCTGATATTTTGACACAGACAATATATATGATGATGGTACTATAGCATTAATCAAAAGTACTAGACTCATGAAATTAGCCACATTTGCTACATTTTTGAAACTTTAATCAAAGTGTTGGCATGATTTCATAATCTGCAGCGAGCACTTGCAAAGGGTATTAGTTATAATAGAACTGGAAACACTTCAGACTGTTTAGCTACTGTACATACATTATCTGTTTCATTCCTCATTGTCTTTTACCTGACTGTCTGTCTTTTGAATATTTACTGCTTAGAACAAAAAATAATGGAAGACTGTAAGCAATGCTGACCACATACTTAATACATTTGCATGGTCTGATACACTGGCAGCACTGCACACTCTCTGGGGCCAGCTGAATGACAATAAACCAAGTCTTTGTCTCAAATATAACTTTAAATCAGACACTTTTTTATAAGTGACTAATGTAAGACTGACTGTTGGACTGTTGTGCACTGCATTACGGGTGAAATAAGACACTTCACAGAAGATAATAAATGGCAGGTGCAACAGTGACACCACATCAAGTATGAGAGAAAAAAACAAAATAAGGGGAACAGCATAAATTCAATCATTAGAACTGTTGAAATCTTTCGGAAATAATAAGACTATGGTGCAAGAATCCCCCCAAAAATTGTTGAAACAGTCAACTTTTGCTAAATTAGCTAAAAGTAAAGGTAAACAGTAGAAACAGTTAACATTAGCTAAACATTTGCTAAAATGAATAAATAGTTGAAATAGCTACTAAGTTGAAAAGAAAGGAAAACGTAATGTGTAAATAGTTGAAAAAGTTAGCAGAAACGTAGCTTAAAGTAATGCATAAACAGTTGAATAGTTTAGTAAGGTAAAATTGAGCTTAAAGTAATGGATAAAGAGTTGAAATAGTTAGCATAAAATTAGCTGAAAGTAATTGGTAAACAGTTGAAATAATAACTAAAAGTTAGCCCAAAGTTAGCTTCAAGTAATGGGTAAACAGTTGACATTGTTAGCTAAAGGTTAGCCCAGTGTTAGCTAGGAGTAACGGATAAACACTTGAAATAGTTAGCTAAAGATTTGCTAGAAATGTAATTGGTAAACAGTTTAAAAAGTTAGCTCAAAATTAGCTAAGAGTAATGGCTAAACAGTTTAAATAGTTGGCTAAAAGTTTGCTAAAAGTAATGGTTACAATTTAAGTAGTTAGATAATCTTTTAACAGTTTGTTGCCATACCAACAAAGTTCCCACATCATGCTTAGCAAGGGGAATATGTGACTACCTTAAATTAAGTCAGTCTTGATGTTTATGCAACAGACAGGCTAGTCTAACCTGACAATCTTGGTGATGTCTACGGCCAAGACTAGTCTTAAACTAAGTTTATGTAACTGGCCCCTGGTGATTTCAATGGCCAGATTTGGCCTGCCTCTCTGAATAGCTTAATACAGGAACATTGTTAGTGTTTGTATGTATTTCAGTCATTCATTTATTTATTTGTATTGGCTCTCATATCTCTCCCCATGCAGCATCTGTCCTACGGTAATGGCAGTCTTCATGTTGATGCAGCCTTCCAGCAGACCCTATGGAGTGTGGCTCCCATCTGTTCTGGCAGTGAAGTAGCACAAGGTACACCTGTCTATGTTTCTTTGTTTCTTTGTCTGTTTTCTTTTTTCTATCATTCTTCTTCTTTCTTCCTTGCAAGCTTGCAGTGTGCTTTTGCTCATTTTTGTGTTGAGGCTTCAATTTTTTGCACAAATTCTATTAGTAATTGTATTCAAAGTTTGAGACACTTTGGATGCACCATGTTTGCAAATATGATGATATTTGGAGGACATTGGTTGATCAAGTAGCGTCTTCATTAGAGGGTGGAACTAACAGTAGTACAGTCAATAAGTGAATGCAAACAATATGTACTGTAACCCTATCATGCTTGAACTATTTCACTGCCATTTACACTTAATTCTAATGAGTTGCAGATGTTAGCAGTGCCTCGTTTTCCTTTGTGAAAGGAATTATAGGGCAATAGCATTGAATGCAGATTTTTACTTACTTCATTTAGTCACTTTTCCAGGATGGACACCCTACAGAGTAAAAACCTGCTTAGTTTATAAAATTTTGTATGGCATTAGGACGCTGCAACTGCCTGTGGCTGCCACCTGTACATTAAGTCTAGTAGGGACTACGATTCCCAAAAGGCTCAGAGTGACCTGATTTAAAGATACAGGTGGTCTTCATTTGGGAAGTCAGCTCTGCTGGTGCTGGTCTTTATTTATCTGAACAGGTGGGTTTCAGAATCACTATTCCATGTCTTGTTTGAAACCATATTTGATCCCTGCTGCATTACTCCCACGTCAGTAGTCAGGTTCATCAGAATGCTCAATAGTGTTTCAGAATGTGTAGGCAAGGTAGTGTATGTTCTAATTCTGGAGCTTTAATGCAAACCCGACTGTCCATTTCTCTGTAGTATGATTCATGTGTCGACTCACAAAGTCCCTTTTATCTGTCCTTCTCCCTCTCCTTCTTCAATGTCATGCCCATTTTTCTCCCTGTCTGTTCTCTTTTTTGCAGGTTTCCTGATAGGAGGGGACGTCCTGCGCCTCCTTCATGGTCACATGGACGAGTGTCTGACTGTTCCGTCTGGGGAGCATGGGGACGAGCAGAGGAGGTAATGTGCACTGATACTTACAACTGGAATGATATATAGACTCATGATTGTCATTTATTTAACAAAATGTCTCTGCTCTTCTTTTACATGAAGTCATTTTCCTGCACTGATTCGGTGTAAAAATCAGATTAAATATATATTAACACTCACAATTCTCCAAATACCAGTGGCCTTAAACAAGTATGACACTCTAAGTTCCTCTCTAGCATCTATTTTGGAGGTGTCCGGAACACGTTTTTCAGCAGATCATATGGCAAATGTACTGTATTTCAGGAACTTTTATCACAAAGCAAGTTCTCTTTAGTCTGGCTCTGTCCGGCTACAGACTCTGGATAACTGGTTTCTATAAAAGTCCCTCCTGTCCCTACTGGCTGAGAAAAGATCCCTACCCTACTGTACATGATTCCAATGTTAGAATTGGGGTGGTCAAAATACATGGTATGCATTATGTTCTACCAAATGCAATGAAGAATAAATAGATGTTCTAGAAATAGATGAAACATACATCAACATTAGATCTTGGCAAGTCAACACAACAGGAGGATCACAGGCTGGTGAAGGGAGCTGCTGCAGCTAACAGTGTTTTTATGGGGGAATCAGCAGTGTGACAGTGAGAACTGTAAGATTCAAATCTTGTATGAAAGTGATGGATGTTACTAGTCACGGGGTAGCTGTCAACAATGAGTCAATAATGCTGATGTCGCTTTCAAGTCATATAGGAAGGATAGTAGACATGACAGAGAGAGTCCTGTGTTTCCGACCAGCTAACATTTGCATCATTGGATAATTCAAACCACGTGTATGTTTACAGTATAGCACTACATCCATTAAATCTGGGTTTAATTACATTGAACAATGGTCATCAACATATGGCGATTCAAAATATTCCAGCGTCTCTTCTGACATTTAAGTTTCTCAGGCCTTAACAGAATGTCAAAGTCACCTTTGCAATCAAAGTTTTGCCTTTTGCCTCGCTTCCTCATCTCAAGTATGGCTCTCCTCCCCCCTTGAGTTTAGACCATTAGACATACACAGTATTCAGCTTCTGTTTTAAGGAAATTACCATGGCCTGCAGGGAGAGAAAGGAGCAACTCTCATTATAGACTGAGCTCACTGCTGTGACTGAGACATGGAGGACTATTTATAATTATAGTTTTAAGATGTTTCCAGAAGGGACATCTATGTTGTTAAACAATGCCGATGAGAGCGACTGTGTTTCTCCTCCCGACTGTCTGCTGAGGTTTGATACTGAGTCATCCAGGTAGTAGCATATCTGTTTCCACTCAAGTCAATTTCCACTGGAGTTGCAGTGGAAGAAGTGACTTGTACACTGTTATGTGTGGAGTGGATATATAATACATCTGAAGATGTGCTACTTTCATTTTTACCCCCAGGACAGTGCACTATGAGGGTGGAGCAGTGTCCAGTCATGCCAGGTCCCTGTGGAGGCTGGAGACATTGCGGGTTGTGTGAGTACATCATTAAAGTATATATACATACATTTTTAGTTAACCTCATTCAGCCAGGATAATCTCAATGAGATTTTGAATCTCATTTACAAGGGGTCCTGGCCAAGATTGCCATATATCAGGCTTAAAAAAACAGCAAAAGTTAAAGACAATATAACACACAAATTTCACATAAAAGAGACAACAGCCTTAAAACAAACAAGCACATCGCATCAATCAAAGAATTGTCATTCAGCATCAAGACAAGTATATTCAGTCCTCAAATGATCCTTAACCCTTTGCATGCTTATGAAATAATCTAATTTAAAATGTCTCTGTAGCTCCCACCAAGATGAGGGTCCAAAAACTTTAAAAGCGCTTTCACAAAAAACAGTGCTGGTTCTAGTGATGACGTACCTAATTTGTGATCAGAGGTTGCAGCAATTGATACTGCTTTTGTTGTTTTGGCCTCAGCAGAGAGCATAGTTTGTGTAATATGGCCTTATACAGAAAAATGTACCAATGTTTCTTTCTACAGTTGTATAAAAGAAAACAAACTTTTTCATACAAACTGCCATGATGTGTGCAGCAACCCAAATCAAAGACAAATCATAATGCAGCTTGATATACTGAATCTAACATTTTCAGAGAGGATAAATTGACATTCTTATATGAACTAGCACCATAATTAATTACTGATACAAACAAAACAACTCACTTTTTAGTGAGCCACTGCTTAGAATTCCTCACAGTGTAAAGAGTCTAGCATGTTAAACATATTACAACTTTTACTCACTGTGTGTGTGTGTGTGTGTGTGTGTGTGTGTGTGTGTGTGTGTGTGTGTGTGTGTGTGTGTGTGTGTGTGTGTGTGTGTGTGTGTGTGTGTGTGTGTCACAACAGCCTTGTATTGGCTTTAATAGTTGCTAAGAAACAGCAGAATCAGGACCAGACAGACTTGGTTTCCAGGTCAGTAACCAGGCAGCAGCTCCTTGGTTGCCCAAGTTGACTTAGTGGTTGCCATATTTTAAACATTTAAGTCACATTTGGATTGACAATACTCTTTTGTAATTATAATTACAAAGAAAATGACAGAAAAATTATATTGAAATTAGTAAAACAAAATATATCTTACTAACAGCAACTGGCTCAGCTTGACTGATTTGTCAAGATAAAAACTAATTGATGTTTTTCTGTGTATTTTATTACACTATTTACATATATAACACCTCTGCAAACTGACTGCTGTGTGTTAAAGATGGCAAAAACAGTCCTGCAGCTATTATTCAACATGAGTTGAATAGTACCTGCAGCACAGGGAGTCACAACAGTCAGCTCAACTAAATAAAAGAAAAAATATATAGAAAGCTTAGCACAGGCTAACCACATCCTACAGAGTTGGTTACCTTGATACAGGGGAAAGCAGCTAGCTTGGTTTTGTCAAAAGGTCAAAAATACACCCAACAACACATTAAGGTGAGCTGCTGTAACTATTTCTTGGTGAACATCAGTCGGGCGTATTGAAGTTCTTGGAGTCACCAAGCTCAACAAATGTATGTGGCAACACAATGATTGTGTATTGAATAAAAAAACAGCATTCCAGTTGGTAATTAGTGAGCTTCAGAGGTGTCTGTAAGCGTTTTATTAGACTTTATTTTCTATATTTTTTATTGAAGAAAGTCAGATTATAAGTCTCCTTTCTTTGCTCCGTCTATGCTGTGAGCACATGTGACTTTACTGCACATGAGGACTGTCATATTTTCCAACCTTGAGCCCTCAAAAGTCTGGAGGATTTCACTGTGTTGAGCAAAGCCCAACTTTGGGCGCTGCATGTTGTGATGGGCAATGAACCCCACAGTGCACACAGCTCCAACCGCATTGTGTTGTGAGCAGCTCTTTTCCATCAGGAAAACGACATTTTGTGTAGCTGTATTGTTGTCCTGGTGGTAACAGCAGGGCTCGTGGCATAAAGAGATTGCGATAACAAAAAGGGGAATAAGGGTAAAATATGTCATTAATCGGGAGAAATACGGGAGAATTGTGACATTGGAAGAAAATCGGGGGAGGGCAGTGAGAAGCAGGGAGGGAAGATTGGGAGGGTGAGGACTGTTTGCTGGAGTGTAGGAACATTAACCTTCAGGCTTCTAATTTCGCTTCTGCAACATTAATCTACATCTGTTTATATTTCAACCCGATTTATATAAATAATTTCAAACTTTGGTGAATTATTGCCTGTGGCATACAGTAAATGAGGTGTGTATTATGTATGTATTCTTATAGCCATTAATTACCCATCAGGAAAAATCACTTACCAGCCAGCACTCCTATTCTGTAACACATTACCATGCTGCTGTTGATGTGTAGATTGTGCTCTGGCCGAGTTTACTACTCTACAAATTTGCAGTTGATCAGATTACGGCCCCTGGAGGTCTGGGGCTCTGTGAAAGTTTGCTTGTTTGCCCAGTTTATAGTCCAGGAGCTGAGGGCCAGGGAACTGCAGAGTTGAAGGGTTTGTAAATTACAACCATAGGCCGTATATAAGAAGTTGACCTAGTCATCATAACTTCACCCATTGGTTTGTGGACTGCCGTTATGAAGCCTTGAGTCTTGCGGTCGCCATCTTGGATTACAGCCATCGCCATCTTGTTTTTTAGCAACCAATGAACAGAAGTTACCATATTTGGAATGCAGAGGAGTGAAGTAGAGACACCATATACTGATCTGGTAGCAGCAGCAACTTGTCAATCACAGTAAACCCGCCCTAAAGCATACTCTGCTTTATGGTCTATTTGACTCTAAATGGACCATAATTTACTAAATGAACATCATGCTGTATTGAAGAAGACTTGAAACTAGAGATTGAGACCATAAACTGTTTACAATGTTTACTGAAGGAATAAATCAAGAGAGAAGTAGAGTCATTTTCTCATAGAGTTCCATACGATCTGTCTTCATTTTGCAACTAGAGGAGTCGCCCCCTGCTGGTCAGTAGAGAGAATGCAAGGAGGTTGCCACCTGGTAACAACTTTCACATTATACATATTAATTTGATCCATAAGTGCAGCTTTACAATAACTTTTTTCAGTGCACATGGTATACATGCTAATGTTAAAATGACCCACTTCTAATCCTGCCTTGCCTGTTTTTTTACAGTTCTGTGTTTCTTTATCAAGGATTCTTCATGTCTATTTGTACTTTTAGCATTCATGTCTGTGACTGTGTTTTTGTCCAGGTGGAGCGGGAGTCATATCCGCTGGGGTCAGCCGTTCAGACTGAGACACGTGACCACAGGGAAGTATCTGAGTCTGATAGAAGACAGATCTTTGCTGCTGATGGACAAAGAGAAAGCTGATGTCAAGTCCACAGCCTTCTGCTTCAGGTCCTCCAAGGTACAGAGTGGAAAACATCTGCAGCACTGTCTGTGTACAAACCAAACATCATGTTGCTTAAAAGCTTTAAGGCGTTACAATATCAACATTACGGTTCATTATGTGTGGTGGATGTACTGCCGCCAAACAGCAACAGTGGATAGTGGAAGATAAAAACCTATGTGATGTAAAGGATGCTTCTGATTTAGCTAGCCTGAGATGCTAATGCGGGGCCTTCCACAGTTCTGGTTTCAAATAACTGGGATCTTAAATAATAAAATGTTCCCTTAAAGCAGCCTTGTTTTTTGTTTTGTAACATTTCATCTTTATAAATACCGGTATTCAGTTTTTTCTCCTTCCTCTCTCTCTCTCCTCAGGAAAAGTTGGACCCTGGTGTGAAGAAGGAGGTGGATGGGATGGGTGTTCCCGACATTAAGTATGGCGACTCTGTGTGTTACGTCCAACATGTTGACACCTGCCTCTGGCTCACATACCAGACTGTTGATGCCAAGTGTGCACGCATGGGTGGAGTACAGAGAAAGGTACCTTGCTGCAGTAAACCGTACTGCAATCATACTTTCGGAATGCTGTATAACCAGTAACTCTTTTCTTAAAGTATTGGTCGTTAGATGATTTAAAGGATGAGCTTTTGATGTAACATGTCCATTTCGATAGGACGCGACAGTGAGAATGGCAGCAGATTAAAAGGTCAAGACTTGAATTTATGAATCTTTAGGAAAATAAGGGCTGTGTGTTGTCAACAATCTGGCGATACGATACGTATCATGATACAGGGGTTACGTTTCCATAAATTGCGATATGCTACGATACAGTAACAAGGAGTTATCCAATAAACATGTTTCATGTTCCAATAGAAAGTCAACACCATAAATATGGGATAGGCTGTTGCATACCCCTGCAGGGCACTGCCAAGTGGAGTGTAAAAATGTATTCAGTCTTTTTATAGACAACCTTTTATACCTGGTTAGATGGTAAAGAAATGACACCGGCAACAAAGTAAGCAGCCCAAACGTCTGAATGCCATCTCTTAGATTTAGAACTTTAGTCATGCCTAAGGTGAAACAAAGCATGACTGTGCATTTTAGACAGACTTAATACATTAGATTCGGTGTTCAAAATAAAGCCAATCTCATCATAAAAATAAAAGATAAAGCAGAAATCAATCAGAAAAGTCCTTGGATTCCCCAAAGAAAGCTCAGGACTCAATCAAATTATTTCTTTTCTCTTGTAAATGCTGTAATTGAAATAATTTAGTGTGATAATAATGGTGGTGTTTTTTTAAAAACCCTACTTCTCATTTCAGGCCATAATGCACCATGAGGGTCACATGGACGACGGGCTGACGCTGTCCCGGTCACAACACGAGGAGAGTCGCACTGCCAGAGTCATCCGCAGTACTGTGTTTTTGTTCAACCTCTTCATCAGGTGGATATCTGCACACAAACAAACACACACACACACACACACACACACACACACACACACACACACACACACACACACACACACACACACACACACACACACACACACACACACACACACACGCAAACACACACACCTAGATATGCATTACACGTAGTGCAGAAGGCAAGAGATACCATTGCAAAGGATAGTAGTCAGACCCCCACAGAGGCAGAGGCTGCACTGTGTATCAGCTTGGAATAAACACCAGCAGCAGCTATATAATCTAAAAGAGTTAAAGCCACTGTTTGTGATTGGCAGGGATCTATCACAGGAAATAGTAATGTTCTTCTGTAGAAGGCTTTGCACATGAGGGTTCTCCCCCTCTCTCCTCCTAAATCCAAGATACTGTGAGAAATTCAACGGGAACACAATGATTCTTGTTTCTTGAAATCACCTTAAACACAACTGGCCAGCTTCACCACTCGTCCTGTGTGCACATGAACTATATAACAAAGGAGATATCCCTTGTAATGTACCCAGTGTATGCAGAGCAGCATGCTGCATTCTGATTTAATGGCCTTTAATTTGAGGACAGAGCTGGAACTGGCTCCTTCAGTGAAAATGTGACAGGATCCTGCAGAGTCGCTTAATACAAGGGACGGAGTCTTCACTGTTTGCCTTATTTATGCAAAGCAACAAGCAGCTGTGTTCCTGTTTGAAGTCTCAGCGAGCGCTCTCATTGGGTGCAGCAGACATACTGCTGCCGTCAAGATGGTGCAGAATTAGGAACAAGCTTGTTGCAGTTGCAATGATCACCTGTAGGGATTTATAATTGACACTAATGCAATGAACCAAAAAGAGATGAACATAAAAGGCATAAAAATGTAAATCATTTCAGTTGCAGAAGTTCAGCAAAATCCCAACACTAGGCTGCACAGTCATCAAACCAGACACGGCCCTCACCACTGGGCCCAATCTGATTCACAGCTCAATAAGCTACGAACCAACATTATAGTTTGTATAATGCTGCATGTTTTTTTTAAGCAGGCAAACAGATCGATACAACTTGATTCAGCCCCCATGCTGTACAATGTTGTTAATTGCAACATTGTACAGCATGTATATCAATTGCCCAGCCACTGATTTATAACTTAAAAGACACAACAAAGACCATTGCAGTTGTTGAAAATATATTTGCCGGAAAAGGTTCCCTTCTCAAAAGACAAATTAGTTTAAAAGAAAAGAAAAAAACATCCATCCAGAAAAACTCACCACAGGTGAAGGACAATCTTATTAAAAGTACAGCCTTTAAATCATCTATATTGACCAATACATCAAGAAATAGATCTCAATCCAAGAGAAAAAAAACAAGAGACAGTGCAGGTCTCTGCAAGGTGTGTCTACAATTACTACTGCCGTATTGTGTGATGGAATGAACACAACTGCTGCTGTAAAGTGTCGTCAAAGAGACTTCATTCAAACTCGAAAACAAGCGGCAATGTGACGTTATACAGACAATGGGCTCCAAGTCCTCTTATTATCCACTTCATACAGTCTTGCCAAAGCACAAAAGTAAACTCACCAAGCTGTCTGGCTGCTTAGGAAGTAGCCGCGTGGTACAGCAATGTGTGCCCTGGTATTCCCTTAGCCTTCCAAAACAATAACAGACAAAAAAAGACAAAAATGTCTCCGTGGCCTTCTGAGGAAGACTTCTAGAAAGAACATAAGAGAAACGCACAAAGCTAAGATCTGCATCGTTGATTATCACTCCCTGAAAAACGCACTATAGATACAAGGAATCTGTATTTTTACATAAGTCTCTCCCATCTTTTGGCCAACATACAAGCCATTTTGAATTGATGTAACTTAATCTTAAACATTGAGCCCGCCACATTAGTTAGGACTCGGGTATCATCGCATACATCAAACCAATATAGAGCAGCAGGGAGGGTTGCATAAACAATCAGCTCAAACAGACAAGCTTGTCACAACCAACAAACTCCAGCCGGCAGGGCGAAAGCATCGTCATTCTGGATAAAAACGCGCTTCAGAAATAACGGTTGCACAAAAGAAGGTAGCTCAGGTAGTAAACAGCACTACAGCAGGCGTGATTGACGTCCTCTACTCTATATGCACCAGGGGTCTGGACACACTAAGGAAAAAGGGGAAGAGCTCCACTCTTGATCTGCCAATAGATTCGGTCAGTCTGAGTCTGCAGGATCTGATTGGCTACTTCCATCCACCTGGAGATCACCTGGAACACGAAGATAAGCAGAACCGACTGAGAGCTCTGAAGAACCGGCAGAACCTCTTTCAGGAAGAGGTAGGCAGTGTGTGTGTGTGTGTGTGTGTGTGTGTGTGTGTGTGTGTGTGTGTGTGTGTGTGTGTGTGTGCGTGTGTGTGTGTGTGTGTGTGTGTTTGCATCTTGTTTACCTGAATACCCATGAATAAGTATAAAGTGGGATGTCCTATTCAGAATCAGTTTTATAATTTTGCTAAATAACTTTACTGAGGTCGAAAATGTACATACATAAATAACAAGGTCACTCAAAGTTACATTTATTTACTGTGTATTTATTATTTTGACTGTTATGTTAATAACCGCATGCAAATTTCAAATAATTGGCAGTTTTTCTTTATCAGTAATTTTTAAACATGTTCATCAAATTTCAAAATACATTACACGTATTGTTTAATTTTAAGTTCTTTGCAATTTCACTTTTGGTTCACAAATCTGTATTGTCATTTTTTTTATCCTAGTTTTTTTTGTTCTTTTATGGACATTTGAAAAAATAAAAGATTATGTCTGATCTTAGAAACAGCCAGTTCAAAGTCAATTTGCACGACGGATGAGATGACAGTATCGTCCGATGATTGTTCCATTGTGCTGTGGCTATGTTACATCCTAAAGCATGCAGTTGACATAAACATGGAGGATAAATGTGATGAAATACTGACTTGACTGCAAATGTCAAGTTAGGCCTCCACAGTGTAAACAGTTAAAGCCAACTGCTACCTCTCTTGTCCACTTCATTTGATTGTATGTGTCGGAGTCTAGCCGAATAAACTGGTGAAACCACCAACGTGTGTGTCCGTAGGGAATGATCAGCCTGGTGCTGGAGTGTATTGATCGTCTTCACGTCTACAGCAGTGCGGCTCATTTTGCTGAGGCAGTAGGAAGGGAGGCAGGAGAGGCCTGGAGCTCCATCCTCAACTCCCTCTACCAACTACTGGGTACATACACACACATGCACACACACTACAAATCATATGGTTACCACCTATGTTATCATCTTAATCAAAGTTTTACAAGGGGCTTTACAGAAAGTAATCAAATTAAATTCAAGCGATATTCCTATTATTCGAAAAATGAAAATTGATTTAGTAGATTAGGTTAAAATAAAATGAATGTTGCAATCAGACGAAAGAGATCAACACAGATGTAGAAATATTGAGCGTAGCTGTGTCTACCTGTTGTAGGTAACCATTATCCCATAAAAGCAGCACTTCTTAAGTCATGTATCTCCTCTTCTGTCTCCTCCTAGCTGCTCTGATCAGAGGAAACAGGAAGAACTGCGCTCAGTTTTCCGGTTCATTGGATTGGCTGATCAGCAGACTGGAGAGACTGGAGGCCTCTTCTGGTAGGTCAATCGCTGATCGCCATCGGATCATCATTAAGGGATCATGTTGACATCAGACAGTGTAATTTCTGTTTTCTCAAGACAGTGGATGAAATAACTCATTTTGAATATTTAAAGACTGCAGAAAACTATTAATATAAAATATTTCTGGATGAGTTGATTCCTTTAATAATTCAGATGAAAAAGGTGGAGATGTTCCCAGGTAATCAGCAGTGAAAACTGTATCTTTCCACTGTCGCAGATGGGGACATTTTTTAGGATAGCTGATTGGATTCTTACTTTTTCGTTTTCCTTTACTTTTAAAAGTCCATAAACTGTGGAATTCCTGAGGGACAAGGTGTATCTTCTACGTAAGAGTTATTTAATCATTAGAGATATTTCCTCCCATGTTGGAGAAATTATATTTTTTAGCCTGAACCAAATAAAATTGCCTATATCTGGCATAAGCAAACTTTCTCCGAAAATACACCTTAATTCAGAAAGATTCAGGATGCAATCAGTCGGTCCTGCCCCCTGGTGTTTCACACCCACTTTTCCTCAGTTGATTTGTAATATAACCAGGGGAGAATACCATAACAATAATATTGGTGGCATATCTCGTACGTACAAGATAAACTTCACCTTGCCTCCCGGGGCTTCTGTTATTATCTGATTTTCCCAAATGCCAACACAATGAACGCACAGCTGACTGAGTGTTAGTAGGTCCCAGTGACTAAAGGAGTCATTAAAATGCATGTGAATTACTCCTAGAACAAAAAGGTAGGAATCCTGCCCAGTTAGGAACCACCTTTAGGCAACATTTCCCATGATGATCAGTGAATAGGACCCCTGGTTTGAATGCTTTCTGTTCATATGTAGTCACTGTTACTATACATATTATGTATTGCCAGGTATACTAGAGGTGCTTCACTGTGTGCTGGTGGAGAGTCCTGAGGCGCTGAACATAATCAAAGAGGGACACATCAAATCCATTATATCTCTGCTGGACAAGCATGGACGCAACTACAAGGTACAGGCACTTATACAGAGGGCTTTACAGAAAGTAATCAAGTTAAATTCAATTGATATTAATATTATCCAAAGAGATGAACATTGACTCAGTAGATTAGGTTAAAATAAAACAAATGTTATCATCAGATGACAGATGTAGCAATAGTAAGAAAAGCTGTGTCTACATAGCGACATATGTGCTGCATGTCTTTATATCAAATATCAAAAGTTTCACACAAGTGTACAAGCTTCCTTTCTACACTTTAATGGAGAGACACTCGATGCAACAACATTCATGCACTCAATCACTCAAGCTATTTAGAGATTGTGGGCTATGTTGCTTCCATAACATGCCGTCTTGCAGATTAGTAGAAATAGAACATCTAAAATACACATTTGGGTGTTTATTTTACCACTTTGCCTACTTGTGTAGATTTATCCTTAATTCACCAAAAGTGAGCATTAAATAAAGCCTAATTTGCATATTTTAACATAAAAACAATTGTCTAAACGTAACGGGAAGTTTCATGGTGATTTTGACCCGATTCCCCTGTAGTGTCTCACCTTTAAGGTAAATTTGTAAAGTAATTTGCGAATATTCCACATGGATTAGTTTGTGTGGTGTGAAAAGGCCTCCAGGTATCTGTGGGCAGAACCTGAGGCTGCTGAGGGCAACATGTTGGATGAAAGTAGACAGCCAAAAGTAGTGATTTCTTAACCCATCTTTGCTTTAAATCCCTCGAGTGCCATACGTTGTGATGTAATTCCTGGAGGGTTATTCAGGGTGAAATAACAACAAGAAGTTTTCTCAAGGCAAAAGAGCAGAGCTACAGCCTGTCCAATCAAATTTATTGGGAATCCTGCAGTTCAGTGTCCGTGTCAATATGTTTGTGTTCATGCTGTAACAATAATATATTAACAACACTGACATATTGTCTGGTGTGTGTGCTTCCATCCAGGTTCTAGACGTGTTGTGTTCACTGTGTGTGTGTCACGGCGTGGCAGTGCGCTCCAACCAGCACCTGATCTGTGACAACCTGCTGCCAGGAAGAGATCTGTTACTGCAGACCCGCCTGATCAACCACGTAAGCAGGTATACACACACACACACACACACACACACACACACACACACACACACACACACACACACACACACACACACACACACACACACACACACACAAGATGTAATACACTAAAATAAAATAAAAAGAGAACATAGAACACTTGTCGTCATATTAACCCAGTGGAAAGTCTTCCAGATGGCTCATCGACTGCCTTTCCTCTGCTTCTTCTTCCCATAAGTATGCGTCCCAACATCTTCCTGGGAGTCAGTGACGGATCTGCTCAGTACAGGAAGTGGTACTACGAGCTAATCGTGGATCAGGCACTGCCGTTCGTCACAGCGGAGGCTTCTCACCTCAGGCTGGGCTGGGCCAACACCAGTGGCTACGCGCCATATCCCAGCGGGGGAGAGGGGTGGGGGGTAACGGGGTGGGGGATGACCTCTACTCCTACGGCTTTGATGGACTCCATCTCTGGTCAGGTGAGGTGTGTGTGCGTATGTGTGTGTGTATTATTGTACTTGCTACATAGAGGGGACTGAAACAAAGTGAGGATATTTCTGCCTGTCCTCACTTCTTCAAAGGCTTGTTTGAGGGTTCAAACTTGGCTTAAGGTTCAGATTAGAATTAGGTTTAGGTTGGGGTATTTAGTTAAGGTAAGGGGGTTTGGAAATGCATCAAATCAATGTGGGTCTTCACAAAGTACAGTATAAAAGTACAGGGGTGTTTATTGACAAGATAATAAAACTAGGTATGGCTAATACTATACTATATGAATAACCAGCTGAATAAAACGTATTCATCTCCCTGCATAGCAATCATTTATGACAAGCTACTCAAATAATAACACAACATTCTATGAGACTTCACTGCATATTCTTTGATGTTAATATTAATTTAGTCACACAAGATGAAAAGATGAAATGAAATACCCTCAGATGACAAAATATGGAGTCTGATTGTTCAGTTGGCAGATTTAAATTCCAGATGCTCACATTGAACTCTGTCCTCACCCTGCAGGCTGCATTGCACGGACTGTTAGCTCACCCAACCAGCATCTTCTGAGAGCAGAGGATGTGGTGAGCTGCTGCCTGGACCTCAGTGTGCCCAGTATCTCCTTCAGGATCAACGGGCAGCCGGTCCAGGGCATGTTTGAGAACTTCAACTCCGACGGCCTCTTCTTCCCCGTGGCCAGCTTCTCTGCGGGAGTCAAGTCAGTCAGAATTCTGTTGTTGTCTCTCCCCAATTGTCAGAGGAAACATGAGAATATATTCTATATATAAAAATAGAAGCGTAAAAGGCTCCAAAAAAGTATTTCAGATTTTGCGAGAGAATAGATACTAGAGTGAAAGAAATAGACTTCTGAAGGAGTTCCAAAACACAACAAGAAAATGTATTTATTGCATCACTGCACTTAATTTAATTAATTTGCATTAATTTACTGGATTTGGTAGTTGTGTGTTTCCTTTGACGTTTGGGAAAGTAAATCCATCCATTTTTCCAATTCACCCTTTAGACCATAATCTCTCCCTGACTCCTCCTGTCATCTGTCACACTGCAGGGTGCGTTTCCTTCTCGGGGGTCGTCATGGGGAGTTTAAGTTCCTCCCCCCACCAGGTTACGCTCCTTGCTACGAGGCAGTGTTGCCCAGGGAGAAACTGAAGCTGGAGGCCAGTCAGGACCAGACAGCAGCCCGAGACCTGCTGGGACCCACCATCACCTTGAGCCAGGCAGCATTCACCCCCACACCTGTGGACACCAGCCAGGTACAGCCCACTGCCAGGGTCATTACCAGCTCAGAGGAGTGTGTTTTTAGATAAATAACACATCATGAAATCAATAATCTTATGATTAAATACAGACACAATTAATAATGTAACGGTGAAAAGGTGAAATAATTCAATACATTTCTAATTATTTCATTACTATGAGATGTTTTATAATCCTGGCTCACAAACTCATTCAAGGTCATTTTTGTTTAATTCCAGCAGTTCTGATTTCAAAATGACTTTTTTCCAAAATCAGATTTAATGTGAACAAAATTAATTTATTTCATGTTAAGTTTTTAGTTTTTCTTAATTCAGTGTGACATAGAACAGAGAGGTGACAAGTTAGACGGGCAAATTTTAAATGAAATAAAAAGACATTAGCACAAGACGTATGAAACAGACATTTCGATTTGAATATGGTACTGATTTTTGTTTGTTTTGTTTGATGGAATAGTGAAAGTATTTGTATGCAAGTGTGTTGTGTAAGTGTAAATTCATACATAAATAATTGTGACCAAATGTACAGGTATGTTTAAGGAGAAGAGAAGAAGGGGAGAGAGAGAGAGAGAGAGAGAGAGAGAGAGAGAGAGAGAGAGAGAGAGAGAGAGAGAGAGAGAGAGAGAGAGAGAGAGAGAGAGAGAGAGAGAGAGAGAGAGAGAGAGAGAGAACAAGATAATAATAGATAATTCTATAATAATAAAAATAGTATTAAAACTGTTATGATGAAAATAAATAAATGAGAATGATGGTCTTAAAATAAATAAGTAAATAAATCAAAATGCCATTCTGGTCCAAAAAAATCCATCCAATTAAAAGAAAGAACAAAACAAAAACAAATGATAATCATAAAATTAGAATATCAATAGTTGATATTATTATATGTTGTATTGGTAACAGAGGAATGTAATGTGTGAAAGAGGTGACAGACCTCACTGGTCTAATGACAAGAGAAGTATTTCATGCCAATGTGCAGGACATGTCCTTTTTCTGTGGACCAAAACAAACGGTTTGTTCTTCTTTGTGTGTGCAGATTGTGCTGCCGCCTCACTTGGAGAGGATCAGGGAGAAGCTGGCAGAAAACATCCATGAGCTGTGGGTGATGAACAAGATAGAACTGGGCTGGACCTACGGTGCAGTGAGTATCAGACAAACACTGTGTACGAAACAATGGTTATAAGCCCTTTTTAGGCATATTTACATATATTCAATCTGATGGCAATTTACATGTTGGTCTCATGTTTAAATAAGCGCCCGAGTAACTTTAACGTAAAAATCCTCACAGCCTAGCACGTCAGCTTCAAAACCGCACAACTCTGAATTGATTGCCGTCAGATTAATGTTATACAAGGTTAAACATGCAAAGAGAGAAATGAAATGCAGGTCTTGTTCCTCTGATTATGAGCTGTTAATACATTTGTCATAGAAGTATCATCACCTATGCTCAGAGAAAACAAGTTCAAACTATGAATATGTCAATGAATTATTTTCATGTCAGATCGGTCTGTATAAATCTATTTCCTGTTCACAGTCCTCCCAAAATAAGTAAAACAGGTGTTCTGTCCAATAAATAGTCAGTACAGCTGTCTCCCTCCTTATAATACAGACTTTTATGTCTGTATTATTCTTCATGAATGCATAAATGAACATTAAGCCGAAAACTTTACATATAGCATGTAAGCAAAGTAAAGTCTGTCACTGTCAGACCGTATTGAGTCAACAGCAGGATTCTTTACCTTGTATGACAATTTAAAATTAAGGCCTCAACAGCAAAGAGGTTGATTAGCATTCTGAATTATTAGTTGGCAGAGCTACAACCTCAGCTAGTCTTTGAAGTCGAGGTCATTATATCAGTTTTACAAGCTCTGCAGTCATATCTCAACCAGTCAGTTTGTTGCCCAGATGGGAGCTGATACTGCACATCACGTCCCAAACAGTCAGTGGCGAAACTTATCAGTTATAAGTTACATGGATGTAACAGCAGTTCTAAAGCTACATGCGTCCAGGTATCCCATGGTTCTCCTTGTCCTGAGACCAAAGGGCGCCTAGCAACAGGCTCCATTACTGTTCTAACCTTTTCTTTTTATGCAATCCGCTCTTGTGACAGCTGTGGTAGGAGGCATTCTGTTTTCGGGTTGTCCGACAGTCCGTCCCATTCTCGTGGATGCGATATCCCAGCAACACCTTAAGGCAATTTCTTGAAATTTTGGACAAACTCGGATGTAACCAGCAACTTGACTTGTTGGTGGAGGAGGCATACAACCATGAGGCAGCAAAATTCAAGTTCTACATGTTGTCTGTGTGTTTCAGGTGCGAGACGATAACAAGCGGCAACACCCCTGTCTGGTGGAGTTCTCCAAGCTTCCTGAACAAGAACGGAGCTACAACTTACAGATGTCTCTGGAGACTCTGAAGTAATGCATCAGTGCAGAAAGCAACATAAGATGTGAAATTTAGATAGAATGTTTATCTGTGGCACCATCAGGCCCCTATGACGCACGACGCTATCATTCTGTACAGACAACTTTTTCTGTGGACTAGGCAGTTAACTATGGGTGATAATAACATGTTGAGTCAATATCAAACACCCGAACACTAAATTGCGTGTTTGATTTTGTGTGTGCGTGTGTGTGTGTATGTGTTACAGAACTCTCCTGGCCCTCGGTTGCCACGTTGGCTTAGCAGATGAACATGCTGTAGAGAAAGTCAAGAGCATGAAACTGTCACAAACGTAAGTCACCTCAGCCATCAGTATAATAAAAGATAAATATGATGTAATGATACAATGATAGGGCCAATAGGACATTTCACAAGATGATTAATAGGGCAGAACAAAGATGATATTTAGATAGGGAAAGCACTGAGGATCTCAGACATCAGTACTTGAAGGTTGTTGAGCAGCTGGTGAACTAGATTCAGTGATCGAACTCTGTCTGTGCAGCTACGAGCTGTCCGGTGGTTATAAACCTGCCCCTCTGGAACTGAGTCACATCAAGCTGACCTCCACCCAGGAAGCCATGGTGGACAAACTGGCTGAGAATGCGCACAACGTCTGGGCAAGAGATCGCATCCGCCAGGGCTGGACCTATGGCATCCAACAGGTAGACACATTGTTAAATACCAGGCTTATGTGTTGAGACGGACAGCGATGACTTTCATGTTTCCTGTATCTCTCTAATTTCCCTTATGGATTTAAAAGTTGGATGAGCTGTCTGATTGCAGGGCTCCCGACCAACTTTTCCTCTACGTGCTCAGTTGGTCACACCAGCACATGATTGGTTGCACGTTTTTTTTGGTGTTCAGCAGGTGTTTAATTTATGAGTTTGCATGTTGATAAATAGTTGTCTTCATTTGCATAACCTGCCTGTGCTTTCATCAGAGTCAGAGCCTCTTTTTTTCTCCCCCTGCATCACCAGCCTCCTCCTTTCTCCGGTCATGTTGCTTTTTTAATATGATCAGCTGTAGACGTTTCATTTTTGTAACGGCTATATGGATTATTTCGCAAAGTTCTGCAGCACTATGAAAATGGGAGAGTTATGGGTATATGGGCTTTTTCATAACTCAGGATTGTAAAAGTGGTTTGATGACTTTGTCTGTAAAGGTAACTCTGCAGTAAAGTCGCGTTGGCTAGCACAGCAACAACCCAATGAGAGCAGTAAGAGAGATAAGATGTAGATCATATCTCTAATAAATTGCCTTAGTTTTGCACCAAGTTTGATGTTTGTTTTAACGATTTTAAGGAATTTGAGTAGCGCAACCTTCTGCAGCCCCTGCCTTGCTTCCAGTCCGCATCGCCATCGACTTCCAGTAGGCTACGTACTGCTCACATTTACCCAATACAATTGAGGTAAAGAAAGTATTTACAAACTAATCTACCAGAAAGATCCAAAATAGTTTAATTAAACTAGCGCCTACCCAGTTTGCCTTTTCTACTTCCTGTTTGTCGCAGTATAAGAGGCTATATTGACTGCCACCACATATTTTGGCCAGGGGAGGACTTGATCCATGAAAGAGAACATTATTAATGAAGGCAAATAAAGATAAAGTTAATGACAGAAACAAAAATGTGTGCGCTCAACTTGAACTGTTACAAAGTGTGTACTGTGTGAAAACAAAAGACTATGTGTCATGTCATTACTGTGCTGAAATTCATAAACTAAAAACACGTTTTGGTGTCTGTCTGATGGTGTGGCTGTCACATTCAATATTGATTAAAATCCACTGATATAAATGTGAGTTTAGTACAAGCCGGCAGCTTGAGAGACAATGTCTGATGACGGCCACACCTACAGCTACTGTATTGGGCCAGTCACTAACATGCCATCTCATTGGGGAAGAATCCTGAATGTAGTCAAACCTTTAAACAAAGAGGAAAAAGAGCAGTAGCACAAGAATAAAGGCAGATCAGTTGTGGGTAGACAAGCTGCATCTTTAAATAGGCAACTAAGAATGTAGCTGGGTTGCTTGTTTTACCTTCAGAAGCAAAAAAACCATTTGGTAATATTGTGAGTGGCTTGTGGATAGCACTGAAGATAGAACCTTTTTTCCAATTCAGCCAGTTGGCTGACTAGAACCATAGATAGACTGTATATTAGAAGTGGCAGAATTCATTGTGACGTCCATTGGTTTGTGGACTGCAGTTTGGAACACTGAATAAGACTTTTAGGCATCCAAAATGTTACAATTAACTTTCATGAACTGAAAACACACTGTGAAAGGGTTAAAGTTCTAAGATGAAAACAACACCCAGACAGGACAACGCCGTGGTAGCAACCTGTCAATCACAAGGTAGCCCCGCCCTAAAACTTAATCTGCTTTATGGTCTATTTGACTCTAAATGGACCATAATTTACTAAATGAACATCATGTTGTATGGAAGGAGACTTGAAACTAGAGATTGAGACCATAAACTCATGTTTACAATGTTTACTGAGGTAATAAATCAAGAGAGAAGTAGAGTCATTTTCTCATAGACTTTCTATACAACCAGACGAGTCGCCCCCAGATGGACATAAGAAAGAAGCTAGCAGCTTAGTGACGTTAATGAGGGAGGGGCGAGCAGTTCTTTTTCTCCACCCAGCACCACGTTCCTATGAAGCAACTGGTCATTACTTTTTATTCTTCTGGCCTCTGTCTCTTGTCAGGATGTGAAGAGTCGCCGAAACCCTCGTCTGGTCCCCTACGTTCTGCTGGATGAGAGAACCAAGAAGTCCAACAAAGACAGTCTGAGAGAGGCCGTCAGGACTCTGCTGGGGTATGGATACAACTTGGAAGCTCCTGACCAGGACCATGGTACAAACCTACCCTTCACTGTATCACTTCATTCAATTACTTGTCATTTTTAGGGATATTTGTATGTGTTGTGTAATCATTTTTCTTTGGGGGGGTGACTACCTTGATGTATAAAAGTAAAACATAAGATTATAAGAGGTTATTGTTTTTTTATGCTTACGTACCCTTCTTCTCATCCAGCAGCTCAATCTGACCCCAGCAACATATCTGCTGAGAGGTTCCGCATTTTCAGAGCAGAAAAAACCTACTGTGTTAATGTGGGGAAGTGGTACTTTGAGCTGGAGGTAAGAAGAGACATAATAAGAGATGTTTGCTCTGAAGATATCAACTATAAGGATGTAAACTAAGATCCCTCACAGGGACCCATTCTGATTAAAGTCTATGAAGAAGTCATAAAAACATTTCACTAAATGTAGTTACTATTCCACATTTCTATCTTGATTCATCGTAATTTGCACACAGCCAGCCAATATACTTTGTCAAATGTCCTCCAAACTCCAACAGACTGCAGGGTCAGCTATTGCCAAGTGATTACACACAGTTTTTATGTTTTGTTTTTTTCCTAAATTGGATATTACTTGGTTCTTGCTTCCCCTTTAGGTATTAACAGCAGGAGAGATGAGAGTGGGCTGGGCCAGGCCGGGGTGCGTCCCAGACCAGGAGCTGGGAGCTGATGACCAGGCCTTTGTCTTTGATGGCTTTAAGGTGGCTGGATTTCGCTCCACACATTCTATTTATTTAGTTTCATGGCAACGCTATGGAACAATTTCCATTTTTTTCAAGAATAATTTAAATAAGGAAAGAATCTGGAAAGTTTATTTTTTCTTTTTCTTAGGTCCAGCGCTGGCACCAGGGTAATGAGCACTTTGGCCGTGCGTGGCAGATAGGGGACGTGGTGGGCTGCATGGTGGATCTGAACGAACACACCATGATGTTCACACTCAATGGAGAAGTGCTGCTGGATGACTCCGGGTCTGAGCTGGCCTTCAAGGACTTTGAAGTTGGTGAAGGTCAGTGCTGCATTATGGACAACATAAAAACATACACAGGACTTTAACACTGCTCTACTTTGTACACTTGTCTGACAACAAGAATACCCATCATATATAAGAAAAGTTTGAATCCTCCTCTTGGCAGTTATAGGACAATGAGCATACTTGTTATCATTAGTGTTCAAGCTTAGTAGTTCACACCGGCTGACAAACTTTTCAACCTTGTCTTTGTAAAGCTATATTTATGCTTGACACATCCGGGAGGTGCCACAGTGACGTCACAGGGGGTATGCCCCTTCAGGTGGGAGAGCATGGATTTGATTTCCTGCGAGGAGAAACCAGGGCAGAGTATAAAAGATCCAAACGTCAGAATTACGTGTCCGATGGACTGTCCAGGCGACCGTCCGTGTGGAAAGCATAAATGGGGCTTAAGTCTTCTTTTATCAAAGAAGAGAGGACATTAGTCATGTCTGCAGTCAGCTTGTGATTGTTAATAAGTACTCATTTTAAGAAGATATCGCTTCAATTTCTGTAATTTATTAGGTGAGTTGCACAAATGAAAAGGTTCCTCTATGGATAGTGTTACAGGTAGACATGCCCAAAAAGCTCCATCTCAGTATTTGAGTTATTTTCTCTGTCTCCAGGTTTTATCCCTGTGTCCAGTCTGGGTGTGTGTCAGGTGGGGAAAATGAACTTCGGTAAAGACGTCAGCACTCTGAAGTACTTCACCATCTGCGGCCTGCAGGAAGGCTACGAACCGTTTGCTGTCAACATGAACCGGGACGTCACCATGTGGCTCAGCAAGAGGCTGCCTCAGTTTGTTCCTGTCCCTCCCAACCACCAACACATGGAGGTGAGCGGAGTCACCTGCAATACGGATCAACGTAGCCAACACCTGGTAGAATCTGATGAGGGGCTTTTGTTAGAACATTCAATGACATTGGCCTGCAATCTTAAAAATCTCTAAAATGTAATCCTTAAGACAAATTTCAAGATATTTTTGAATATGTTTTTGTCTTATTTGCCCCCCCCCCCCAAAAAAAAAAAAAAAAAGTTCAATAATAATCTACTTTAATATTACATATTTTTACGACGGAGGGATAATGTTTTTCGTGTTGTCTGGTCCATTCTTGTGAACGCAATATCTTACGAAATTCTTCAAATTTTGCAAAAACGTCCACTCTGACTCAACAATGAACTGATTAGAATTTGGAAGTTAAAGGTTACTCAGAAGCCCCAAACACTACTGTGGCCATAACTCAAGAATTGATATGCTTATTATGACAAGTTCACACTAATTGGATCAAATCTAATAGGATAACATGATCATGGGAGGATATGTGGACAACTGCAACTTGACTGACTGGCGGAGGCATACATCAGCGAGGCAGTAACTCTAGCTCGATTTTGCCACTTTTTACAGGTGACCAGGATCGATGGGACAGTGGAGTCGTGTCCATGCCTGAAGGTCACCCAGAGGTCGTTTGGCTCACAGAACAGTTACACCGACATCACATTCTACAGGCTGAGCATGCCCATAGAGTGTTCTGAATCCTTCTGCAGATCCCCAGCAAATGACAGCCTCTTCTCACCAAAGAGGGTACCACTACCACAAACACTCATTTTCATCTACACATGTGACAGACAGGTCTTTTGACATCGTCAGAAGGATACTTGGTGTGTGACACACACTCAATACATGTGTTGTGTGTCAGTTCCCTCCACTTCCCAGGTGGAATAAGTTGTTTACTTTACTTTACTGTGCTGCTGCACGTTACCTTGAGTTTCTCTAGTCAACTTCATACTGTACATCCCATTTTTCATAGAACTATTAAGGGAAAGCTCACCACATCACCATTTACTGCTAACATTTAGTTGCAAGGTGTTAACAGCAGGGTTGGGTTTATGACTGACGGTATGCGTGGTGTGTTCACTGTCTGTTTCTGCAGGAGCTGGAGGACTTTGAAACGGTGTCAGACTTTGAGGTCCTGATGAAGTCTTCTCATGGTCACAATGGTCCCAATGGACCTGACAGAGATGAATTCAACAACCACAAAGATTATAACCAGGAAAAGCCTTCTAAACTCAAGCAACGGTAAACCCTCTGTTTCCTCAACACTAAAGATTCAACAGTTCTGTTATCTCTATACAGCTTCTGGTAATTTGTACCATTCTGTCATTGTGTTTGAGCACCTTTTTTTAAACTGTATAAACCTAAACCAACCATCTGATATACCAGGTTCATGTTGAAGAAAAACAAGCCAGACAACAGCTGTCCGACATCTGCTCGTCTGTCAGAGGAGGTGATGGCTGATGACAGAGATGAATATGAATTCCTCATGCAAGCCTCTACTGTAAGACAATACAGAAACAAAACAAAATTCACAAAACACTCACATGCAATATACAAGTAACTGATAACGAAAAGCTCCCCACTGCTAAAGAGAAAGTAAGGCTAAAGATACACAGCATGGTTTTGAAATAAATTAATTATGAATTTAATACATACAGATTTAAAGGTCCTAGAAAAGTGTTACACTTCAGTCATTACATTTGTATATCATTTGAATTGATTTGCATTTTTCAACTGTCCTAGAGTTCTTTGGTTTCCTAACAATTATGTTTATCCCCAGCATTTAGTGTTTCATAATACGCGTGTTGTGAACCCTGTAGGTGGAGTAACTGTAATCAAGGTCATTTCAATTAAGCTTCACCTTCGTGCACCTCTCTCTCTGTGCAGCACTACTACTCGGTGCGGATCTTCCCTGGTCAGGAGCCCAGCAGTGTTTGGGTGGGCTGGGTAACCTCAGATTTCCATCAGTACGACCCAGGCTTTGAGCTGTACAATGTCCGAACCGTCACTGTTACCCTGGGAGATGAGAAGGGCAAAGTTCATGAGAGGTTAGTCAAGTTGCAGCTAACTCATATCGCGGGGTAAATTCTAATATTTTCTTAATTTAATGTTTGGCAGGGATGGAATACATGTGTCATGAAGGCAGCAGGTTTTCATACCAGTTTAAGACCACATCATATGATTTCAGTGACTACGCACCTTCAACCTGACATGAAGAACTAGTCACTGTTACATGGTGTGTGTGTGTGTGTGTGTGTGTGTGTGTGTGTGTGTGTGTGTGTGTGTGTGTGTGTGTGTGTGTGTGTGTGTGTGTGTGTGTGTGTGTGTGTGTCTTCAGTATAAAGTGCAGTAACTGTTACATGGTGTGTGTGTGTGTGTGTGTGTTCTTCAGTATAGGTGTGTATCATTGTGTGTGTGTGTGTGTTCTTCAGTATAAAGTGCAGTAACTGTTACATGGTGTGTGTGTGTGTGTGTGTGTGTCTTCAGTATAAAGTGCAGTAACTGTTACATGGTGTGCGTGTGTGTGTTCTTCAGTATAAAGCGCAGTAACTGTTACATGGTGGGCGTGTGTGTGTTCTTCAGTATGAAGTGCAGTAACTGTTACATTGTGTGTGTGTGTTCTTCAGTATAAAGCGCAGTAACTGTTACATGGTGGGTGTGTGTGCGTGGGGCGGCTGTGGCGTAGTGGAGAGCAAGGTAGTTCTCCAATCAGAGGGTCGGTGGTTCGATACCCGGCTTCGGCAGTCGATGTGTCCTTGGGCAAGACACTTAACCCCAAGTTGCTCCCGAAGGCTTGCCATCGGTGTGGACTGGATGATGAATGTTAGTTAGAGTCTGATGGTGGCACCTTGATGGTAGCCTGTCATCAGTGTGTGAATGGGTGAATGATATGTAATATATACTACTGATTGTAAGTCGCTTTGGATAAAAGCGTCTGCTAAATGACTGTAATGTAATGTAATGTAATGTTCTTCAGTATAAAGCGCAGTAACTGTTACATGGTGTGTGTGTTCTTCAGTATAAAGCGCAGTAACTGTTACATGGTGTGGGCTGGAGAGAGCAGCAGTCCTGGTCAGGGGAGGAACAACAACGGCTTAGAGATCGGCTGCCTGGTCGACACAACAAACGGTTTGCTGACGTTTACAGCCAACGGGAAAGAACTCAGCACCTACTACCAGGTAAATATTTGAAATGGTGTGACTGGTTTGTGAATGGTCCTTTTCTTCAACTCTTGCTTTCATCTACTCCCATCCTGTATCTGTGTTTCCCTTTCATTTTGCTGCATTCACAAAAATGTGCCTCCTTCCTTCCTGCCTTGTTTTTTCTTTTTATTCTCATGTATTTTGTTTGATCTAGCATTTGTCCCTCTCACTACAACAGTCTGTCTCCAGCTATATCAAAACCTGCACTCTCCTTTTCGCCAATATTTGTAAGTCCAACTCATACATGTTTGTTCTGCTACAGCATCCAAATGTTCAGTAAATCAAAAGTCTCTCTCACACAAATGCTGCTCATATACATAGAACTTCTGTTTGTATAGCCTATCACATCATTTATTTTAGGCTGTGTAAAGCAGTAACATCACCATTCTATCATCGGCCTTCAGTGACACTGATTAACGGGATGCAGGCACAAAGAGCCACAGACTTTGAACCTCAGTTTACCTTTCTAGCTAACATCTCTTTCTTTTCTGCAAATATGAACGCATGTCTTGCCCTGCACCTTCTCTTGCTAAACACCTGACGGAACAAACATAAACCAGAAACAGGTCTACTGCTAACATCAGTTTGCAGCAGGCCAGATAGCTTATTTGCTAATCAGATAGAGAGCACATTGAACATGTTCAAAAAAAGTTCTTGTTTTGCTGAAACATTGTCTATTTGTGCCCCTGACTGTTCAGCTTCCAATGAGTTATTTACATCGACCCACCTTCCTCACAATTGCATTGGAAAAAAACATGATTTTGTCCTGAATACAGGTAATGACTTATGGTGGATTCATTTGGACTTAAGTAACTAGCTAAGCTCTCTCTTGTCTCCACAGGTGGAGCCCAGTACTAAGCTGTTCCCAGCAGTCTTCGCCAAGGCCACCAGCCCCAATGTCTTTCAGTTCGAACTGGGGCGTATTAAGGTGAGACGGTCACGTACACACACCGCATACGGCTTCGTTGTCAAAATATAGTGTCTGAGGTTTGGCAGGTTGCTTTTAACCTCAGTGACAAGTGACCTGCATGTCCTGTTGCTGCTTCATAATAAAAGCCTTCTAGTGGTTAACATGTGGAGAAGTTTTATTGATTTATGGAAAAACAAACACAAGAAGCACAACAAAAAAAATGTAGAATTATTTGTCCATTTGGATATTAATTCCACCTGTTACAGGTCCTCTGTGGGAATTGGAACAGCCTTCTGATTTGATGTGGGTTTAGTGAAACTTTGTGCCAGAAGAGCAAAATACTCAAACAGTCCTTTTACTGAGCACACCCTACAGTCATGTCCTGTTGGTTTGGGATTGTTTTATATGACACCAGATTAATGAGCACTAATATGAAATCCGACTCTTAAAAAAAAATGCATTAGAGTTTCAATATGTCCACGTTGCTTCTTTGGGCTTTCTTTGGGATTTGATTCATGTGATGTTGCATCATTGTCAACATGTCTGTTTCCTGTCAGAATGTGATGCCTCTGTCAGCTGGTCTGTTCAAGAGCGAGAGGAAGAACCCAATTCCTCAGTGTCCTCCAAGGCTGCATGTCCAGTTCCTCACTCCTGTATTATGGAGTCGTGTTCCCAACCACTTCCTCAAGGTACAGTAACAGCTCCTACAGCAGGTCTGCATTCTCTGGCTCTTTAGTGGTTTTGTTTTGGCTCATATATTCTATCTTACATGTATCTCACTTGTGTGCAGTACGAGACTCTTCTCAGAAGTGTATCAGGAAACTGATTGCCTGATTTTTGGATAATTTACAATTTACTGTGAAAGCCTTACCAATGCTTGTCTCTATAAAGACAGTATAGAAATGATGCTGAGCTCCAAATATCAGCTGCCGGGTTATTCTTCTGACTCTTCCATATTATCTTCCTGCGTATGTGCAACATGATTGGTGAACTGTCTGCTGTGCTGTACAGCGGGTAGAAAGCAACATGAAATGTAATTTATGCTGTCTGCGAAGTGCTAACAGATAAATATATATTTTTTTCAGGTGTCAGCATCCAGAGTGAATGACAGACATGGCTGGCTGGTCCAGTGTAATGAACCTCTGCAGTTCATGGCTCTGCACATCCCTGAGGAGAACAAGTGGAGTACCCACAGCTACACATGCACACAAATACACACACACAACAGGGGTGGACCATCTGGCTAACTGGGCATTTTCCTGTAGGTCCTACATGCATTTTCGGCCGACACAGATGTCTTTTTTTTCTTTTTTTCTCAGAGCATTTAGCCTAGATCTTCCTATTTTTATTTTTATTTTTGCTGGCCCAATGACCTCTTTAAACCCCTCCCCTTTATACGCCAGGCCGATTTGTTCTGCCCAGTCCACCCCTGACACACATCCCTGTACTTCTAGCTTGTTGAGGACATTCATTGACCTGACATAATACATGCACTACCCCTTACCCTTACCTTAAACATCACAACTAAATGTCTGACCCTTACCCTCACATTAACCAAATTCTGTAACCATAAAACCAAGTATCAACCCCTTAAAACAGATCTACAAAGAAGTGTCCCCCACTCAGTGGTAAAATACTTGTTTCGGTCCTCACTATGGAGCAATTACAAGAACAACCAAACACATGTACATACACACGACTTTTTCATTTTCCTGCTCTCTCATTTCTCATGCAGTGTCTCTCTGTCTGTTGTCCAGGTCGGTGGATATCCTGGAGCTGTCAGAGCAGAGGGACCTATTAAAGTTTCACTACCATACCCTCAGACTGTATTCAGCAATCTGTGCTCTGGGAAACAACCGGGTGGCACACGCCCTCTGCTCCCACGTAGACGAGGCACAGCTCCTGCAGGCTATAGAGAATAAGTACATGCCAGGTAACACAGAAGGGCACATAGACAGAACACCCACATGCAAGGCATTAGAGCCTGTCCCTGAGAAATAAGTAGAGGTCAGGTTATACTCTGTCACTACCCTGTCCTTAAAGCCATAGACCATGAACTAAACTCTCAATAGTTTACTTCATTGTAAGAAGTCAATTGAGATATACAGTAATGGATCATAATTGCATGATGCAGGATGGAATAACTGCAGGAAGAGTTCGAAGAAGTATTTAGATCCTTCACTCCCACTCCAATATAAAGTTTCAATACTTTAAGCTCTGTTTTAATTAATAAAATGAAAGGTACTTAAAAGCTAAGGTTCACATTTTTCTATACTGTTTTTTTTATATCACAAGACTTATCATTTAAGTAAAAGTACAGAAGTATTATCAGCAAAATGTAAATAAGCAGCAAAAGTAAAACAACTATTAAGTGGCTAAAATCAAATCTAGTAAACTCTGTAGCAAAAAGGGTCCGACTTTGGGCTCTCTCCTTTAATAGGAATGGAAATAAATGGTAGGTTTAAGGGTAAATTGTTTAAGTTGAATGTTTATATTTATCTCCCTGTCTCTCTCTCTTCCCCAGGTTTGCTCCGTGCGGGCTACTACGACCTCCTCATCGACATCCACCTGAGCAGTTACACCACGGCTCGCCTCATGATGAACAACGAGTACATTGTTCCCATGACGGACGAAACCAAGAGCATCACCTTGTTCCCCGACGAGAAGAAGAAACATGGCCTGCCAGGCATCGGCCTCAGCACCTCCCTGAGACCCAGAATGCACTTCTCATCCCCCAGTTTTGTCTGTGGGAGCGGTCCGTCGCACCGCAACACCGGCAACAATGGAACAGGAGACTGTTTCCAGTACAGCCCAGAGTTCCCCTTAGACGTACTGAAGATGAAAACCATTGAGATGCTAACGGAGGCGGTGCGGGAGGGGAGCATGCACGTGCGGGATCCAATAGGAGGCAGCACCGAGTTTCTCTTCGTCCCCCTCATCAAGCTGTTCTACACCCTGCTCATCATGGGAGTGTTCCAAAGCAGAGATCTGAAGAACATCCTCAGACTGATTGAACCGTCCGTGTTCTCTGAAAGAGGGGAAGGTCAGGAGGACACGCACACAGAGCTGGACGCGGTGAAGGAGGGGGAGACTGAGAAGAGAGGAGAGGATGGAGGGAGGAGCATGCCTAAAGAAGGACTGTTACAGATGAAGCTACCCGAACCTGTCAAACTCCAGGTGACACCCAAGTTTACCCTCTCAGTTTGTAAATGCACTAACACTTGTTAACTATATCAGATTACAGACATAGAGCTTTGAAAAATTATTTGCAATGGAACGGTCATTGTTTTTTTCACATCGCAATATGTTTTTATGATATGTTATAGGCAATACCCACAGAATTCAATGAAGTTGCAACATTTTACTTTTACTGACAATGAAACTCTACTTAAAGTTATAGAAAATTTTATATAGAATCACGTGTTTTAATATCTACTTTTAGTTTTACGTGTGATATACCTTGCAAAGCATTTGAAGATACAGAAAACATCCAATAACAGTGCAAAATCACCTCAAATCTGGATTTTCTCTAATGACCATACACCAGGAAGGTATGGGTGTTGAGGTCAGATGCAAATAAATCAACGAACACCATGACCAAACAACAAAGCCATGGGGTGTAGGTTGCTATCGCAACACACAAACATGGCGGAACCTCATAACCATAAACTGTGCCAGACGAGCCCCAAACACACAGAGCTAAGCAAACGAGGAGTTTGTTAATGCAGAACACTTAGAGTGTATCAAAAACACCAGACGAATGAGACTGGATTTATGTGTCACATACACCAAAAAACTTCAGCTACCTAAATCATAGGCAAAACAAGCTCTGTTTTTCTGAGGAAAACCATATTTTTGTTTTCCTCTGAAATCAATCAAGTATAAGTATATACAAATATTGGTAATTTGTAAACACCAATAAATCATTTTGTGAAATAACTACGGCAACAATCTCTTCCAACTTTTAACAATTTCAAAGCATTTCCCTTTTTAAATGTATAATGACACCAAAGCTTGCTGACAAAGGGAGGCACTCTACCATACAAACTAGTTACACCTTTTTCAACATAGTATGTCACACGTGTCTGATCTGTGTGTGCAGATGTGCCACGTTCTGCAGTACCTGTGTGACTGCCAGGTGCGCCATCGAATCGAGGCGGTGGTGGCCTTCTCCGACGACTTTGTGGCCTGTCTCCAAGACAACCAGCGGTTCCGCTACAACGAGGTGATGCTGGCGCTCAACATGTCCGCGGCCCTCACTGCCAAGAAGACCAAAGAGTTCAGATCTCCTCCACAGGAGCAGGTACATACACCTCTGAAGAAGGGAGAGCCCGGTCAGGAGGACAGAACAGTACAGAGGGATAGGTGGCACGGGAGTAGAGCAGGCTAGAGGATAAAAATGCAGTGTAGAGGAAGTCTGTCAGAGAAGAACTGTTGAGCGAAATAAAAGCTGGGAAAGCGGAGACACTTTTTCTGTATCACTTAAATACACATATTTAACTGAAGCCTCTTAACACTGGACACCAGGTGGTTCACTTTCTCTCCCATTTGACATTCAACACAATGCAACAGCCAAGCCTATGAACAAATGTGCGTACGAATTCCGTGATGTAATCCCAGTGGATGTTGTGGAAGTATTCTGTGAACTGGACTTGTATCAGTGTCACCCATGGCGCGTGTCATTGCAGATCAACATGCTGTTGAACTTCAAGGACGAGAAGCAGGAGTGTCCCTGTCCTGAATACATCCGAGAACAGCTGCTCGACTTCCACGACGACCTGATGAGACACTGTGGTAAACTACCAATCAGCTTCACCTACACAAACAACCAAACAATCAAAGGATACCAGGCTGCACACAGAGATCAATAAGGATCAATAATGATGAATAAGAACATCAATAAAATCATATATTCTGTGTATTCATTAACTATAAACATACAGTATGCACAGTCTACTGATTTCTCCATCCTGTCAGGTATAGAGTTGGATGAGGACGGAGTGATAGATGGGGAGAGTGACTTCACCATCCGAGGACGCCTCATGTCGCTGGTGGAGAAAGTGGCTTACCTGAAGAAGAAGATGGGCAACCTGCCGAAGGAGAAAAAAGACAAGAAACCCAGTAAGTCCTCTGCACCAGCTGACCCGCAAACAGACAGAGAGCAGTGGGCTACAATGTACACATGAACATTAAAGCAAATCTTTTTAAATCAAGAAGAAAATAAGTAATTAGAAAGATGACCAGTTTGTTTCATGAATGCTTTAAAAGCAGGAGATCTTAGAAATCAACTCTTGAGTATATATTTTTGCTATTTTGCTTTTAGCTTGCTGTGACTCGCCCCAAATAAGAACAAAGCTTAAGCCTTTGGTAAGACCGTGCCAACAGGAAAATAATCAGTATGTTGTAAATACATCAGACACTTTGGGGTTGTTATAAATAATACAGACTCCAGCAGCACTTTAATGGATTTTGTCATTCAATATTTGATTAAAAAAGACCTGCATTGGTAATGTAAAGTCAAGGGATTTGAGCAATGGTTTGAGTATTATTCTTCTGTCTTATAATGATCTATCTCTTCTGGGAGCACCACAGTGCTTTGTACAAAAACATCTGCCAAATGAATAACTGTAAAGTCAAAGAATATGAGGAGAGTTCTCTAATCTAGAGTGTTTCACTTTATTAGTTGTGTATGAACTCTTTATTAGGCACAATGAATTTTGATTATGGAACAACAATCCCCCCCATCAAGGCCTAACTCTGTCTTTGTCTGTCCCTCTGTCTGTCTTTGTCTCTGTCTTTGTCTCTGTCTGTCTCTCTGTCTCTGTCTGTCCCTCTGTCTCTGTCTGTCTCTGTCTGTCCCTCTGTCTCTGTCTGTCTCTGTCTGTCTCTCTGTCTCTGTCTGTCTCTCTGTCTCTGTCTGTCCCTCTGTCTCTGTCTGTCTCTCTGTCTCTGTCTGTCTCTCTATCTCTGTCTTTGTCTCTGTCTGTCTCTCTGTCTCTGTAGGTACGTTACAGCAGTTGATTTCCGACACGATGGTCCGCTGGGCTCAGGAGTCAGTCATTGAGGATCCAGAGCTGGTCCGAGCCATGTTTGTCCTGCTGCACCGCCAGTATGATGGCATTGGAGGACAGGTAGGTTTGTGCTTGTGTGTGTGTGTGTGTGTGTGTGTGTGTGTGTTCCTTTAAATAGAGGAACCATACCATTGAAGACCCTGTTTACACCGTGATTCTTTAGAATATGACATACGTGGGGCGCCATGGGGCCTTATGTTCATCTGGATCCTTTAAATATTCAGCCATGACATTGAAAATGCTTTTGATAACACTAAGCTATTCTTTCTGATGCAATCTCCCTCAATGCTTAACCAATTTCAGAAGTTTTTATCTTCATTAGTCCTTTACAAACAAAAACATTGGAAAATAAGTTCCAGGTTGAAAACTACTAAAGTTACCCTTACAGCACACACCACGTAACAGCCACATCCATATTTTGACACCTGTTTCCTGTCCCTATCTTCCTGCTGTCAAATTAAGGCAAAATCCCCCCAAAATCCAGCCGTTTAAACATTAAAATGCAACAACAATATTTATATTGAATTGATATTAGTGATATTATTATTTTGTTTAAAAGAAAAGAATCACCTGGAACAAGTTTGCTCTAAAAATCAGTACAGCATTGTGCAATGTCTATAAAAACAAACTATCGTTTGGTGTGAAAATACAGTTTAATAAACACAGTTGTGAATGTCACGCAAAGCAAATCCTGCTATGAAACATCTGCTGATACAGCTAGAGGGCATTCATATAAAAACTATATTGTAAAGAAAAATAAATATATATCTCTCAGATAGATACGAGTAAATAATTCAAGAAGACCTCAACAAGTATGTGTAACACTGACATAAAACTTAACAGGAACAGTGTAAATGTAAAATTCACTCTATTACATTGTCTCTATTAAATGGTAAATGGACTTGTACTTGTATAGTGCCTTTCTAGTCTTCTGACCACCCAAAGCACTTTAACACTACATGTCATTGTTCACCCATTCACATCCATTTATACACTGAGGGCTGGGGCTACCCTTCAAGGTGCCACCTGCCCATCAGGATCTATCTAATCATACACACCCATTCGCACACCAAGTGTCTTGCCCAAGGCATCAACATGGACTAGAGGAGCAGTAGATCAAACCGCAGATCTTCTGATTAAAGCATGGTGACTGCTAACAGACGGTCCTGCTCGGTCTGTTCAGCTTCTCACAGTGATAGAAAATATAAAATGTGAAGGATATGTGTGGATCTCAGCAGTAGGTTTGGAAAGATATAAATCTGTCCTTATCCGTCCAGGTGCGTGCCCTTCCTAAGACCTACACCATAAACTCAGTATCCATCGAGGACACCATCAACCTGCTGGCTGCTCTGGGTCAGATCCGATCTCTGCTGAGTGTCCGTATGGGAAGAGAGGAGGAGAAACTGATGATCAGAGGGCTGGGGTGAGAACACACTCATACGTCAAGGTCCTAACAATGACTGATGTGCTTTGGTCCTCTCTCTTCTCTCGCTGGTTAAAAGTCATTTTACAGGGAATTTACATTTGTTAGGGCATGGGGCAACTGGACAGATGTCTATACTGACCTATCTAAAAATGACAAAATAATTAATACTTAAAATATGTTCAAGATATCTCAATACATGTGTCTTATATACTGTATTTAGCCGCACGTTAACTACCAGGAGTACGAGGAAAACACAAATTGGTGGGTTTGTTCTTTTACTGTGATATGCTGTGTGTGACATGTTCAGTCAGAGCTCACACTATAGACCTGGTTACCTAATGACAAAACACATCACTAAGCTTTTAACTAGCCCCTCCTTCCTCCACAGTGACATCATGAACAACAAAGTGTTCTACCAGCATCCTAACCTGATGAGAGCTCTGGGGATGCATGAGACTGTCATGGAGGTCATGGTCAACGTACTCAGTGGAGGAGACTCCAAGGTATGAAGTGTGTATAAGCTGCAGAGCCAGAAAAAGGGGCAGGATGTCGACAGAAACCAGGACCAGCTGAACTGAATCACAAACTTGTGTCTCTCTTTAAGTTTTGTGTGGATGTGGTTTATCCCTAGTGTGTGTCGTGTTAATGTAGTTTATCTCTAGTGTGTGTTGTGTTAATGTAGTTTATCTCTAGTGTGTGTTGTGTTTATGTAGTTTATCTCTAGTGTGTGTTGTGTTAATGTAGTTTATCTCTAGTGTGTGTCGTGTTAATGTAGTTTATCTCTAGTGTGTGTCGTGTTAATGTAGTTTATCTCTAGTGTGTGTCGTGTTAATGTAGTTTATCTCTAGTGTGTGTCGTGTTAATGTAGTTTATCTCTAGTGTGTATCGTGTAGAAGTGGTTATTGTCTAAATAGAGATGTCTGGATGGGTAGATATTTTATTTGGCGTACTGTCAATGTGTCACATGTTCTCAAAACTGGCTTTTTAAAAAATTTGGTAAAACACCTTTATTGACAATATGCCGTTTATAATGAGAAAACAATATTGCTGCGTGGAATTTGTCTGACATGAAGCATGTGTTTTTTTGCAGGAAATCACCTTTCCTAAGATGGTGGCCAACTGTTGTCGTTTTCTCTGTTACTTCTGCCGAATCAGCCGCCAGAACCAGAAAGCCATGTTTGACCATCTCAGCTACCTGCTGGAGAACAGCAGTGTAGGGCTTGGTGAGTATGTGTGTGACATAAAATGTATCTAATATTTCTGTGTTCGTTTTTATTTAATTGTTTTAAGTTCTCCACTGAAAAGTCCCTGCCCACATAAAACCTCTTGAGCCACAACATAAATGCAGAGTGTCTGGATGATTGGCTGCTTTGGATCAATCAAAGATTGAACATTTATGGGAGTTTGGTGAGGACTGTTGTGACTGATGAGAAACAGTGAAACAGAAATCATGTGTTGAGCATAAAGTTCATTCTTGACCTTAGAAAGAATACGTTTCTCATGGTCCTATGGACTGTGTCTGAAATCACTCTGATCTTGAACACTCATTCACTATCTTAAATAATGGATATTCAATAGTTATTTGAATAATCATCAACATTTTGTGTCATTGCTGACAGCCGTACGGTCATATTCAAATTTCTAAAATGCAGTGCAGTGTCCATGTCAAGGACAATGTTTTCATCACAGTGTGGAGTTTTGAAGGGCACTATATAGTGGTAAATCAGAATTTTTAAATAAAATGGCAGACAGTAAACATGCTGTACTCTATATGATGAGGAAAACCTCGGAATATTAAAAGGGTTCTCAATAGAACACCCTGGGTGGGTTCTAGATGATAGCCTTTGAATATAAAAGGGTTCTAGATGAACCCCTTGGAATATAAAATGGTTCTTGGTAGAACCGCCTGGGTAGGTTCAAGATCAAAACCTTGGAATATAAAAAAGCGTTTTTGGTAGAATGAAATGTAAATGAATGAAATGTACAGAAACGGTATAAAAGAGAAAAGACCACTCGGATACAGTGGGTGCTTATAATCCACAACACGTTGTCATCAGTCATGCAGTAAACTTGGCAGGAAAAAACACGAGACTTTGACCAAGCAGATGTGTATGCAGCCTCAGGCTGAAGTGACAGCATGGGGTCACTATGGACACTGGATACATGAAGATGAATGCCAACAGTATGTGCCGTGTACCAGAAGTAGTCGTATGTCTGACGATGAAGAACCTCTGACGCTCCTTCCTAACTGCTTTCACCACTGTTATTGCTTACAGGCTGTGGGTTGTGTTCCACCAGCATGTTCCTGCTCCTTGTGTACAAGGAGAAGCTGGGTGCTGTTTTCTGACAAGTCGGATACTTTGTGAAACCTAATTTGTTTTTATGGCTTCATCCCTTATTACTCACAGACAGTGTTGGCTGTCTTAGTGCTGTGCATCCGACAGTGCCGTATCCAGGAACAGATAAACCTCTGTTGTTTTATTGGTAATAGACTCCCTATCCTCTAAGGTGTATTTATATATTTTCCTTCCCTTCCCTCTCCTCTTCTCCTCCTCTCTCCTCAGCATCTCCTTCCATGAGAGGATCGACTCCTCTGGATGTGGCTGCAGCATCGGTCATGGATAACAATGAGTTGGCCCTGGCTTTGAGAGAGCCAGACCTGGAAAAGGTGAGGTTCACACACACACACACACACACACACACACACACACACACACACACACACACACACACACACACACACACACACACACACACACACACACACACACACACACACACACACACACACAGGTATGTACAACTATTGAGAACGTATCAACAACCGTGACCTCCAAAAAGAATGGCAAACGGCAGCTGGGGTGAAGTGCATGGCAAGGACGGTTAGAAACAGGCTCCTAGGGGCTGAAGTCGTGCAAAGCTAGAAAAAAGCCCTTCATCAACGAGAAGCAAAGAAGAGCCAGGCTGAGGTTTGCAAAAGTCCATAAGGATGGACCATAGAGGACTGGAGTAAGGTCATCTTCTCTGATGAGTCCTATTTTCAGCTTTGCCCAACACCTGGTCATCTAATGGTTAGACGGAGACCTGGAGAGGCCTACAAGCCACAGTGTCTCGCACCTACTGTGAAATTTGGTGGAGGATCGGTGATGATCTGGGGGTGCTTCAGCAAGGCTGGAATCGGGCAGATTTGTCTTTGTGAAGGACGCATGAATCAAGCCAAGTACAAAGTTGTCCTGGAAGAAAACTTGCTTCCTTCTGCTCTGACAATGTTCCCCAACTCTGAGGAGTGGTTTTTCCAGCAGGACAATGCTCCATGCCACACAGCCAGGTCAGTGAAGGTGTGGATGAAGGACCACCACATCAGGACCCTGTCATGGCCAGCCCAATCTCCAGACCTGAATCCCATTGAAAACCTCTGGAATGTGATCAAGAGGAAGACGGATGGTCACAAGCCATCAAACAAAGCCGAGCTGCTTGAATTTTTGCGCCAGGAGTGGCATAAAGTCACCCAACAGCAATGTGAAAGACTGGTGGAGAGTATGCCAAGACGCGTGAAAGCTGTGATTGTAAATCAAGGTTATTCCACCAAATACTGATTTCTGAACTCTTCCTAAGTTAAAACATTAGTATTGTGTTGTTTAAAAATTAATATGAACTTGTTTTCTTTGCATTATTCGAGATCTGAAAACACTGCATCTTTTTTGTTATTTTGACCAGTTGTCATTTTCTGCAAATAAATGCTCTAAATGACAGTATTTTTATTTGAAATTTGGGAGAAATGTCAGTAGTTTATAGAATAAAACAAGAATAATAATAATTTTACTCACACACATACCAATAAATAGTAAAACCAGAGAAACTGATAATTTTGAAGTGGTCTCCAGAGCTGTATATATATCAATCATCATATACAGTATAAAAACTTGTTGTAACACTTTCTATGACTTCCATTTCTAAAATGCATTATAAACATACTTATAATGCGTTACAATCTGCTTATAGCACTGTTTAATGACAGTTATAAGCATTCATACATGGTCATGATGCTTTATAAAAACAATGATAACACATAAAGCATGTTATAATACTTCTTCATTACTTGTCACTCACTGACTTTTTTTGCAACGATCATAATTCCCATAGATGTTTTATCTTTTTATAAAGCTTTAGAATCCCTGTTATAATGCGTCATAATGTGATTATTAGTTACTCTAAGTGGCCATTGTGTGCTTTAAGGTGCTTAGTGTATTATTTTCATTCAATTGAATATATTTTTACTTAACACAAATATTGGCCACTTAGAGTAACTTATAATCATATAATAATGCATTATAACAGCAATTACGAAGCAATCTAAAAATAGTAAAATATATAACAACTATGGGAAATGGTTGTAATAAATTATAGCGGCAGGCTAGCTAAATAGTTTGCCGCTATATGCATAACATGTAGCAACTTAATGTATCATCTTTCTTCATCCACTAACCCTTGTCACAGTGTAGGAAAGCACATTGCCAGATGAGTGCCAACTTTGTTCAGCTCATTGTCTGTGTAACCAATGTAGCATGAAAGCACGGCGGAATTAGCAATCTACCTAAATAACCTAGTCCATCTATATATACAGTCTACAATCTTTTCACAGCGTAGGAAAGCACATTGCTATCACCAGATAATCTGCCAATGATAGCGCAGTAGTGCTAGCTAATCACAGCGCAGTGGGACAGGTGGAGGCGGAAAAAAGTAATGGAAATTAGAAAATAAAATTATTAATAATGTATTATAATTGTTATAAAGCAGGGGGAAATGTATGAGTGGTTATGACTATGATTATACAGTGTTATAATGAGATTTAAACACATTATAAGTATGTTTATGATGCATCATAGACATGGTCATAATAGAAAGTGTTACCAAACTTGCCACTCTGCCTGCCTGTGTAGGTGGTGCAGTACCTGGCCGGCTGTGGGCTGCAGAGCTGTGTGATGCTGGTGCGTAATGGATACCCTGACATCGGCTGGAACCCTGTGGAGGGCGAACGTTACCTCGACTTCCTGCGCTTTGCAGTCTTCTGTAACGGTGAATTCACAAGTCCCATTTCTTAGAGTTGACTATATTGGTGGTTAAATCTGTTCTTCTCAAACAACAACTGTTGTCCATCTTTGTCAATGTTTGTATGTGAATGCAGTATGTGTTCATCATGCAGTATGTTTGTCATGACCACCTCTGCTGTTCTGTGGCCAGGTGAAAGTGTGGAGGAGAATGCCAATGTGGTCGTGAGGCTTCTGATTCGCCGACCGGAATGTTTTGGCCCAGCCCTTCGGGGTGAAGGTGGCGATGGGTTGTTGGCGGCGATGGAGGAAGCTATTAAGATCTCTCAGGATCCCTCCAGAGATGGTCCGTCTCCTACGTCTGAGAGCAGCAAGACACTGTAAGACAACATTGTCACTTCTAGTTTTATATCTGTGTTTACTCTCCTAGAAGTCATTCACAGGTCAATAGATCTGTGCTATTGTAAATAACCCCATGGCATCTGTTTCAACCCAAACACAGGTATTATCCATCCCAGATCAGTCTTTTTTAAATTCACAGAATGGAGGGAAACGCTGTTTCATTTGTTGCTTTAGTGATGAATTATGGGAGAGCAACCTGCTGATGAGAGTGATCTAGAATAATTAGTAGCATCATGTTTTGGTTTGTGCATGTGTGTAGTAGTGACATGATGGAAGAAGAGGAGGATGATACCATCCACATGGGGAACGCCATCATGACCTTCTATGCTGCTCTCATTGACCTGCTGGGTCGCTGTGCTCCAGAGATGCATGTGAGTGACGACACACACACACACACACACACACACACACACACACACACACACACACACACACACACACACACACACACACACACACACACACACACACACAGATACCAACACTAACCTAACCTATTTTGTTTCAGTTAATCCATGCTGGTAAAGGTGAAGCCATCCGTATCCGAGCAATTTTGAGGTCTCTGATTCCTATTGAAGACCTGGTGGGAGTTATCAGCATTCCATTCTCCATGCCCAACCTGGCTAAAGGTACGCAAACCCTCCAGCACCCAGCCTATCTTTCATGCATAACACATTATTTCTGAAGTTAAACGGGTCCAATGATAATATTGAGCAAAAACGCAAATAAAAAGCAGCAACTTGGTTGTTGGTTAAACCCTGACTTCTTGTTTGTTTTGTGTTTATGTGTGTGTGTCATGTGTGTGCCTCTGCATGATCAGACGGGTTGGTGGTGGAGCCGGACATGTCTGCTGGTTTCTGTCCCGACCATAAAGCAGCCATGGTCCTGTTCCTGGACAGAGTCTACGGTATCGAAGACCAAAACTTCCTGCTACACCTGCTGGAGGTCGGCTTCTTACCAGACCTGAGAGCTGCTGCCTCTCTGGACACTGTAAGTGTGTGTGTGTGTGTGTGTGTGTGTGTGTGTGTGTGTGTGTGTGTGTGTGTGTGTGTGTGTGTGTGTGTGTGTGTGTGTGTGTGTGTGTGTGTGTGTGTTTGTGTGTGTGTGTGAAACTGCTGTTTCTTTGTTGCCCTTTGATATTTTCTCATAATTGAACTAATTAAATTCTGTAGTTTCCCTCAGATCCTATATTTGATATCTATATTATATTTGATCATTGTTTTGGCCTCTAACTTTACTCTTTTGGTTGCTCTCATCGACATTGTTTCAGCAGCAGCAGCAGCAGAATGCTTCTGTGTTCACACTCAGTATCAAACAGCAAGAAGGCACAGCTAGACACTAGCTAGTGATCGTAGTTGAACATTTAGCGGCTAAAGAGACAGATCTTTCCTCAGGATTTGGTGGAAAGCAAAGTAGAACTAAAAGTACTTACTTTATTTGGGTCACAAGGAACATCACTTAATATGAATGCTAGTGTTGATTTGTGCCTGTGTAACTATACAATCATTAGCTACCAACAAGGGTGTGGGTTTGCATATGGACGGTAGGAACATGTCCCTACCAGTATTTTGGGACAACAGACTTGTCCATACCAATATTTGAGCAAACTTTTTTGCATTATCTTTGCTTGAAGTCAGATTAGATAACTCCAATGTGCCCTCCCAGAAGCTTTCATCTCCAAGATGAGCTAGCATGCTAACATTTTATGGGCTGTAAGAGGGAAATCTGAAGGCTCACGTCACGTACAAACAGCATACTTAAGCTATGTTGGCTTGTATTAAGTTTGGACTGCAGTGTGGCGTTGGTCCTTTGAACAGTAGCTTCTGTGTCCCTGTACCTGCATCCCCCTCGCTGTGCTCTCTTCAGGCCCGTCCCAAATGGGTTCTATGTCTGTCCGACGGTCTGAAGAATGAAATGCACTGCAGACTTGAGGGCAGGTTGATTTTTTTTGTAAAATAGTATGACCTAATTCTCATTAAATTATAACTTTATTTTCATAAACCTTTTTTTTTTTTCTGATTTTAAATATTCTCAATATCTCAGAGAACACAAGGTGTGTGGGATGTATTTTGAATGTGCAGAAAGTTTTGAACATCAGCAGAAATGTTGCCGAAACACGGGTGTATGAATTACTAAAATTGAATTCATGTATTGTTGACATGAATAGGTGCCACATGCACATTTAAAGGCGTAACTTCCACAAACAAAAGACTTAAAAGAGTAAATCATGCCTTCATGTGTGTTGACTCAGCACGGATAACATTGAATAAAAAGAAGTTGATGTACAGCAGAATAAATATTTGTTACAATACAGAATGTCTGAGAACCTTACTGCGTTATACTCCATTATATCTTGAATTGTGACCTGCAGCCTGAATTTTGTGTTTTCCTTTACAAAAATGAAAACATTTTCACCTTAAATTCATGCAGAAGAATTCAACAAAATGCACAAAATTAAGTGTTTAACTCCCCCCAATGCACAACTGGAGTCGATGTCAAATGTAATGTCATAATGGTAATCATGTAACGTAGGGTCTTTCTCAGCCACAAACCCAAATTTCCCATCTTTAATCCCACTGCCCTAACCCGAATGCATATTTTCCTCAGATGAAACCTGATGGCACTCTCAAGCAGTCCTTTTCTCTCTGACTTTTCTCTCCTCTCTCTGTACTCTTGTCAGGTTGCCCTCAGTGCCACAGACATGGCTCTCGCCCTCAACAGGTATCTGTGTACGGCCGTGTTGCCCCTCCTTACTAAATGTGCTCCACTGTTTGCGGGGACGGAGCCTTTCGCCTCGTTGATCGACTCCCTCCTCCACACGGTTTATCGCCTGTCCAAAGGCTGCTGCCTCACCAAGGCCCAGAGGGACGCCATAGAGGAGTGTCTGCTGGCTGTTTGCGGGTAAGACTGGAATTCTGAGGGAGAGAGAAGCAAAACAGTCGCGCACATTCGCAAGTAATTAGAAGCGCTCATGTTAAATTGTTGTTTAAACATGGGGAAGGGGTTGTCAGGAGAGCAATGTGAGATTTTGACAGGTGGTGTAAACTATGAATAATACTTTCAAAAATTAAACCATATATGGTACAAATATTCATGAATTAAAGCTACTATGAGGAACTTTCACTTGTCATGAGACATTGTCAGTGTAATGGCTCTATGAGATTAAGTCATAGATGTTCAACATAAACTCCTTCAGCTCAGACTTCAGTAGGGCCTTCAGCAGCGACTGGCCAGACCCAGATCCGACTTCCCTGCCGTTTTCGACCTGCAGTCGGAGCTCCAACGCGAGGTCGACAGCTCTGCAGTTCCCCGCTCGGAGCCAACACTGAGACCACAGTCCTGGAGGAAAAGGCCTTACTGCTGGTCCTAGGACTGAGCGGGGCAGACTGTCAGACCCTGCTGCAGTAAAATGAGAGGTTTTCTAAAGGGACTCGGATACACTACCACGTTTGTCCTCAGGGACCGCCAAAATCAACACAAAATGAAAGTTCCTCGTAGTAACTTTAAGTTTAAGTTTAGAACTCACAACAATGAACTTAAGCCACGCTGTAATATTATGAGTTTAGTCATTTAAACTCTATTGTGAGTATCACCACCTGCACTCATTTCACGTCTATTTCACTCTTAACGACTCTGGCTTCAACCTAACTATTCCTACTAATCACTATATTTTCATTTATTTAATTCCTCAACTCGTTCATTATTCATTTTCATAGATGCATCTTGTGAAACAGTTCCTCTTTGTGTTTTGTTATAAGGTCATTGTTTGTCATTTGCTGTTTTTCCAGTTTATTTTTGTTTCAAGATCTGATTCGTCTCCCCAGTTTATATATAGTGTTTCTGTACGGCGGTGGAAATAACCAACTATTGTACGTCATCTTAATATTGTGCAGTAAGCTGAGGCCTTCAATGATGCAGCATCTGCTGAGGAGGCTGGTGTTTGACGTCCCTCTGCTTAATGAACACACCAAGATGCCTCTGAAGGTGAGGAACACGTTGCGGTTATCTCTGCCCCATCAATTCAAAAGGGCTTCTCAAATGAATCCTCAGTGATTATACTTCAGCTCATACAGTTGTCAACAACACAATTCTTTTTTTTAAAGTGCCCTTTCTTTGTATCAGCATCTCTAATTTCAGATGTATGGAAAAAAATGATCATGGACAAGCACTATTTTAGTGATAATCGGTCTTAAAACCAGCAGATGGTTGATGAATGTCCTCTTGACTTTAACCAGCTGCTGACCAATCACTATGAGCGTTGTTGGAAGTATTACTGCCTGGCTGGAGGCTGGGGCAGCTTTGGAGCTGCATCAGATGAAGAGCTTCACCTCTCCAGGAAACTGTTCTGGGGAATATTTGACGCCCTGTCACGCAAGGTAAGGCTCTAGTTTAGGCTTATTTCATAAATAACTACATTAATAGAGCTAAACTGCAGCTCATTGTGTAACACTTCATGTTGACTGTTTAACGCTACTTCTGCAGAAACTGTCTGACCTGCTGTGTGTTTAGTTCCGTTAGCTGTATTAGGCCCATTAGCGGTAAGCTCTGTTAGCCAAATACAATGCAGGATTCTGCTGCCCTCCGGCTGCTAAAGCTAAGCTATCTGGCTCTCCTCCTACCGACATGTATAGAAACATGTCGGTAGTAGCGCTCGGTTTAGTTTGTCATTTGCTAAGCAATAGTTATACACATACATACATACATACATACATACATACATACATACATACATACATACATACATACATACATACATACATACATACATACATACATACATACATACATACATACAAAAACTATAAGGGTGATGGTCCAGTAGTATTTGAGATTAGCAAAGAACAGACAGATACAGAGATGCACACAGATGCATACATACAACAATTACATACATACAATCAATTACATAATTCTATACAATTCTTGACTGACCTTTAATAATAAATAATAATAATAATGATTTTATTTGTCCTGGCAGAGATAATAATTATCGAAATTGAAGCAGTAGAGGCTGAGACTTTTAGTCCTCAGTATGGGTTAAGCTCCAAAAAACGCTGAATCCTTCTTTTCCCATAATGCAACCAATACTGTAGCATCTCTTTGTTCGACGTACCCTACTTTGTTAATGTTTACGTCTTTAAAACCCCATAGCTCCAGTTTGGAAATCAGGCTTTTTGTTATAAATATATACTCTCCAAGCTGAAGCTGAGAAAAACCTGCTGACATAACTGTGACATCATCAGGGTTATAAGGGTTGTATCAGACACAGACAAATTTATACAACTGTTTTCACTTTAACACTAAACTAAATGCCATAAATAACGTAAAACCTGGAAACTACTATGATCATAAATTTAGTATGGGACATTTCTTTGTTTTGATAATTGACAAAAGTTGTCAGTGCTAACATGGTTCTATACAATTCTTGACTGACCTTTACCAGTTTGTTTGCTGCAAACTGTAACTGCACATGCAGTGATGGGAAAAATAGTATCCAGCCTGTTGTGCTGCCGGCGGTTATGTAGGAAACCCATACAAAAGTCCAGGGTAGTGTAAGTAAAGCAGCATACTTTCTTTTTTTTTTATGGTGTAGCGGTATGACCAGGAGCTCTTCAAGCTGGCGTTACCATGTCTCAGTGCTGTGGCTGGAGCTCTGCCTCCAGACTACATGGAGTCCAACTACATGGCCATGATGGAGAAACAGTCGTCCATGGACTCAGAGGGAAACTTCACTCCACAGCCTGCAGACACTACCAGGTATACAATACATTCATTTATTCTCTGCTCAATAGGTTTCATTGTTTCAGTTATTTAAAGTGCAGATCCACGTTCAGATTTTTATAAGGTTAAAGAGATGTAGTAGGAAATAAATAAATAAAAAAAAGATCCAATGATTTACTTTGATCAAAACACATTCTGAGGATTGTTGTCTCAGCTTTCACAGCAGGTGACCCCACATTTTTCAATGTTTTTTTTTTTGTTATTGTTTTCAGTGTGACCGTCCCAGAGAAACTGGACTATTTCATAATCAGATATGCAGAGCACAACCATGAAAAGTGGTGTATAGAAAGGGTAAGAAGGCGACAGGTCACGTAATGTTCTCTTTCATACATGAAATTGTGGTAGTCCTGTTACAGATTTTTTTTTTTTTTTTACAGAATATTAAATCCAAATCTCAAACAACTCTTCTCTATGTTTTATAGTTTTCCAACGGATGGTCATTTGGGGAACAGATGTGTGAAATCTCCAAGAGCCACCCTTTACTGAAACCATACAAAGGCCTCCCAGAGAAGGTAATCTGCAGACATCTTTGGACTTTTAACTTAACCAGGCAATCTGAGTGTTGGTGCTTTCAGTTATGTCACTAAATGTGAGCCAGATTTTGCCTACATATGGCTGCAGGACTTGGATGGGTTCTATGTCAGCTCACAGAGTCCTGCTTCTGGTGTATTATTCATCACTAGCCTGGCATGAGTCTGGCTACCCAGCTTTAGGGTCAACTAGGCAAGTCAGATTTAGCAGATGCCTACCATAGCTGTTGTTTCAATTAAAGTCAAGTAGTGCTATTGAGAGGTTTTTCTGTGAATGGGTAACGTGTAGAAGGACGCAGGCGGTGCGATACACATTTATTTAATTTTTTACACTATTCCACTGGTCGAAGGTGGCGGCAACGTGTCAAGATATGTAGCAATATGCTAGCAAAGAAAGGGAAGAAAAAGACATTACGGAAGTCCTGAGAGGTAAGTGAAAGGAAAAAAAGAATGCTGGTGATACATTTAGTCTGATCTAATTCAGTTTCCTCTGAAGTGTTTGTTGTTGTAATATTCATTTCAGCCACAAGGGGCTGAAGTGCACCACTACCTCATTTTCTAAATAGGACTAAAAGCGTTCATGTTTTTCCTAACAACCCATTAGTGCCGATTAAAATACATTTCGAGGCAAGAGAAATACCAACAATAAGGTAACTTAATTCGCTAATATATGTACCTTTTGTTTCGAGGAAGGAAATACATTAAACGTATGTTAGAGCTCAAGGACACACATTACAGGATATTAGGTGTAAATTGGTAAGTAACACCAAATGTTACCTTTAATTTTAATATTGTTTGCCAAGGGACCCAACCAAACACTGAACTGAAATCTTTGAAGGAAGGGTGATAGAATAACATTCCCTGATACTTTCTCTCACTTTAAAGACTTGCAATTATAAGACAGTGCAGTGAGAGGACTGTCCTAATCCAGAGCGAGCAGCTGCTTGCCACTAGAAATCTTTTTTGGGATAATGGCAAGGAAATACTGTATCTTTCACACTTTGCACAAGTGTTTCTGGAGGCACTGACTTGCTGTCAGGTTTTGTCTAAAGTTCAATCAGGAGAGACCATTCAAATGAGGAAAAGATAATTGTTTTATTATTAACAGATGATATGTGACGATAGAGTCCTGACAGAGTCTTTGGCGCTTGGACTCTACGGGGAGATTTGTTATCAAGGGGTGTCTGCCCTGAGCAGCAGCAAGATAAATCCCCCCGTGGAGTCCAGACACTGGTGGTGGTGGCTGATTATGAGGCTGATAGAATGATGAGTTGATGAAGCTGATGAATCTTAGAAGATTGGGCGGAGATGGGGAGGTGGAGGGGCGCGTAGCAGCAGCATGAACATACTGATGGTAGAGAGACAGTCATATTTAAAAAAAGACAGCAGCAAGATGATAGGCTAACTATGTAATTGTTTTCGTTGTGCTATTGGATAGAGGAGACCGGCTGATCTTAACAGCTGATATCATGATTGACACACCCGAACAATGACAGCGAGGATATTATGAGTGAGCATGCATGAGGAGGGGGTGACAGATGTATGAGAAATAAACTAAGAGACTAAGCATACGAGAGTATTGTCTTCCTGTCTGAACTTGCGCTAGAGCTTCATTTGGTTGTAATCCTTCAGGATAAGGAGGCGTATTGCTGGCCGGCCAGAGAGTCTCTGAAGACCATGCTGTCGTGGGGCTGGAGCATCGACAGGATCAGAGAGGGCGACCCTGCCAGCCTCCACAATAAGTCCAGGAGGATATCACAGGCCAGCCAGGTAAACACATAACTTTGTTATATTGTTCAACTTTGTTATAGAGGGCATTCATATAGAATAAAAGAAAACCCCATGAGAAAGTGACGTCAATATGTCCTCCACAGCAGTCTTTTGAAGGATCTCCGGCTTTCTGCCCCAGACCCATCGATATGAGCAACGTCACACTGTCCAGAGACATGCAGGTAGGTTACTGTATTCACTTAAAAAATAACATGTTTGAGCCCCGAGCTTAAACCGGGCTGTTGTAGCAGATATCTAAAGAATTAGAAGATATTGTGGATTGAGAGGTGAATTGAAATGTACAGTTGGAGTAAAATATATTAAATTGTGTTTCTCCAGTCAATGGCAGAACTGCTTGCAGAGAATTATCATAATATCTGGGCCAGGAGAAAGAAGATGGAGCTGGAAGCCAAAGGTGGATATAACACAACACATACACACTCACAGCGTGTCCCGTTTCTGCATTCACCACCAACTGTAGTTATTTTTCTGTTATTTGATGAAACAAAGGCATGGATCAGGGTTTCAGCTTGAATTATGGACATAATAGTCTGTATTCTTGCGAAGACGATATCTCAGTGACGCCTAGAATTTCTTCAAATTTGCAACAGACATCCACTTGGACTCAAGGATGAACTGTTTAGAATTCGTTGATCAAAGGTTCTAAATTCAAGGAAATTGTGACCCTCACAAAACACGTTTTGGCCGTGACAGGAATTTGTATGCTGATTATGACAATTTCACAGAAATGTCTAGTGGGATAAAATGATGAAGGTATACATTTTTGGACAGACCAGCCTGGTCTCCAAAAAAATGATGTTCCCATACAACAAAACTGCATTGTCAATGATGTCCTGTGGGAAACATTTGTAATCATAGTTGCTGCATTCTGCATCAAAACATGACTTTCACCCATGAGACCGCTGTTCGTGTCCCGTGTGAAACCAAAAGTAAATGTTGACTTATTTTGGTATACGTCTGTAATTTAAATAGCAAATGTACTTATTTTAAGCCAAACCGTGACGTTTTTAATAAACACAACCAAGTCACGTTAACCATGTGGTTAAATATGCGACCATTATCTTGGTGAAATTATTTTCCCCCTGAAACTTAATTGAGAACAAAGTTTAGTTGCATGGGTACGTTATTTTGTAGGAGACAGTCTTGGACAGAAGTGGATGTACACAGAAACCTGACTGGTTGTCGTATCATTACAACCGCGAGGCAGTGATTCTAGTAAGATTTTTTTCTAAAAAACAGAACAAAATAACTGTTCAAAACTGTGCATTTGAACTAGAATACAAAGACAATTAAATAATCAAGGAAGCAATGAACACTTACTATATATCCTCTGAGCTGATTACAATGCAACTAAAACATATACCAAATCCAGGCTTCTGAGGTTCCTGTAGCTTTACGAACTACTGAAAGGGATGCTCAGACACAAAGGGTCCCCTTTGTGTCAGCCTGTTATCTTTGTTTTCCATCCTGATGTGTCGCCGTTGTCTCCAGGTGGAGGAAACCATCCTCTGCTGGTTCCCTACGATACTCTGACTGCCAAAGAGAAATCCAAAGACAGAGAAAAAGCACAAGACATCCTCAAGTTCCTCCAGATCAACGGTTATACTGTGTCCAGGTAGGAAGTTGGCTTTACACTTTGAACACAGGTTGGATGTACAGTAAAAGAGCCTTTGAACTTTGAATGAGTATGCTTGGATGAAAGTATGAGGTTTGAGATTATCCTGAGGACAAACTACAGTGACTGTTTGTCCCAGTCCCCATAGTTGTTGGAAAGTTTGTTTTAAACCTTTGACAGAACTAAGCTAGCAGTATCCACCTACTTCCAGTCAGTGGGCATCCAGTGCAGAGACGGGTCTGCAATGTGTGTAGCTTAGCTTAGTAGAACAGATATGGAAGTTATGTGTATCCTCACTGATGTTTCATATACTTATGTGTATATGAATGTGTATATGAAACATCAGTGTATTTGTGTTTTCCAGAGGTGTGAAGTCGCAGGAGCTGGACACTCCAGCTATCGAGAAACGATTTGCCTACACCTTCCTCCAGCAGCTCATCACATACGTGGACCAGGCACACCAGCACATGATGGAGTTTGGTGAGACTTTTCTGTTACTCAGTGAGGTAAAAAACGAATGACGGGATTTAAAATCGATGCAATGCAAAGTTCATGCCAAGTACTGTCGTTAACGTGACTGAACTCTGGTCTAGATTCATGGGGTTGGTTCAGAGAGGAATGTGCCATATTACCAAAATGATGAAAGATAGCACATAGAAGGTGCCTGCTGAAGAACACAGTGGATTCTGGCAGTTGTTCATTAAAGGGGTTATTGGCTGCCACACTGAATACTCTTTTCAATGGACTCTTTGCACCACAAATTGAGCTGCATAAATATTTTGGAATAAGATCAAAAAACTTGCTTCTAGCTCACACAACTGAGGCAATGTGTCCGATGAACGCCATCATGTAAATCTATTCAGACCTTATTGTCTTTGATTGTTTTCTACTCGTCATTTAGATCTGGGAACAAGACCGAAGGGGGAGAAGATTCCTCATGAACAACAGATTAAGTTCTTTGGAAAGGTCAGAACTCATCATGTGATTTGGTTAACCAATCCGTTGGATATTTTTGGTTTACTTTAACCTTGGAGGTTGTTGTTTTGTTGAGAAAAGCATTGCTTAATACCAATGTATTTGTTGTTGTTCTTGTATATGCTACGTAGTATGCCGCATTCAAACAAAGCCAGACAGTAATTCCTCTGTGCATTTATGCCATTAAACCCTCAGGTCGTCTTGCCATTGGTGGATCAGTACTTTAAAAACCACCGGCTCTACTTCCTGTCCACAGCCATCCATCCAATCAGCAGCGGAGGCCACGCCTCCAACAAGGAGAAGGAGATGGTGACCAGGTGAGTGTGGCGAATGACACAACAATAGATAGATGGAAAGTCAGCGATGCCAGCATTACAGTTTGTAGCCCTCCCTCTCATGTTTAATTGTTGAACAAGACCTTGACTGTATGTTGGAGACTACTATTCTAAATCTACCACATGTGTATGATGGGCTGTGGGACTTTATATCTCTCCTGCTCTCCCTCTGTCTCTCTCTCTGGGTTCATTGTCTCACACCTTTCTATTATCTTTTTTCTTTGCTTCCCTCTTCTCTACTTTCATTGAAACTTCCAGTCTTTTCTGCAAACTGGGAGTTCTTGTCAGACATAGGATATCCTTATTTGGTAAGGACATTCATGCCTAATGCTTACTTTTCCGCTCCTTCTCCGCTGCTGTTCTGAGTGCAGTGTGAATGCTTTCATACAACGGTGACCCAGTAGTAACGCCTATGTCACACCCGCCTTACTCTGCCTTTGGTTGATTTGCTCTGATATTGAACCTCATGCCTAAACCTAACAAACCCTAAAAACAAAGGCAACGAGTAATAAGAGGCAGAGTAGGGCGGGTAATGTCTTTGCCAGTAAAAAGTTTTTGGAAGGTCCAATGATGTAATTCTGCATTATAATTAGCCACATGCTTTTATGTCTTGCATGGAGGGTGTGTATTTGCGAAGCAGTGGGCCCGTGGGAAAAGTTGTCGTTTGTCGATCTTTATACTACCTCAACTGTCTGGGCTCACTTATATAAACAAATTGACAACGTGGGTTATAAATTAATTACAGTGCATTACTTTTAATAAGTATAGCTACGAACAGTGAATGAGAACAGCCTGCCTCTGATAAAAAAATAATTCTGTTGTAAGTAAGCTAAATGTTTTATTATAATCAAACAACTTTTCTGTTTACGTTGCGTGCATCTTTGAAGGACTAGCAAGTAGCCAGTTCGATGCATTTCTTTCCTAAAGAAAAATTTTCAAGGCCTACTTGTCTTAGAAGTTTGAAATTTGCATCGTTGGCATCCATGTTTACTTGCTAGCAGTATTGTTCTTCCTGCTTTTGTTGGCAGTGTGCTTAGTTTGTGAAATACTGAGGACTGAGTGGAGATTTAAACTTACTGTACACTGAAACTTCCTCTGTCTGAGACACATGGTAGAATAAGTTGTCCTGTCGAGGGTTTGTATCTGTTTTTGTTGATATTAAAGTGTGTGATCCTGAATGGCAGTAGCATGTTGGTGTGGGATCTAGACACAGATAGAGGACAAATACAAGAAAGCTCCAGAGCGTCAGCAAATAGTGTGTGCAGGGGTGTTGTGTGCATGCGTGCATGATATTGTAGTTATGTGTGTACTCATCCTCTGCTGAGCAGCTGTGTGTTGTGTTGTGTGTATTGCCACTTGTTGCACAATATCCAAATGCTGAGTCATTTTCTTCAAAGTAAAAAAGATGTTCCATCTTTGCAGACTAACATTTGATACAACTCTCTATTTATTAGGCTATAAGACTTTTGAAGCTTTTAGTTTGAAAGGAACATGTTTTTTCTTTGAATATGATGCTCTGCTGTGTTATTTACTAAAGTAAAGTACTATTGGTTTGAGGAAGGCGGTTGTTAAGTTGTATTCGTGTGCTTGTCTTATCATACCTGAATGAAAGGAACGTCAAAGCTACCCGGCATGCACCCAGGGTTTTCTGTTTATTATGTGATCCTGTTTACTTTTCAGGTAACAATGCCACATCCATAGTCAACTGTCTGCAGATACTGGGACAAAGCCTGGATGCCAGGTAAGGAGAAACATGAATTGAGTGTGTGTGTGTGTGTGTGTGTGTGTGTGTGTGTGTGTGTGTGTGTGTGTGTGTGTGTGTGTGTGTGTGTGTGTGTGTGTGTGTGTGTGTGTGTGTGTGTGTGTGTGTGTGTGTGTGTGTGTGTGTCTTGTCATTACAGCAATGAAGATGTTGTTGAAAGACACATAATAAGCTTGTTGTCCCATGACGATGTTCTTAAGAAGAAGACCTTCTGGAAGTGAAGAAATTGGCTAACAAAGCCTCTGCTACTTCTCTTTTCTTACCAGTGGGCTTGTCAACACTCCCAGCGTTTATGAGTAGCCTTCTCATTAGCAAACAGGGTGTAAATAAGCAAACCTCCCCTTTGGCCCACAATGAGGACTGAGACATAGGAAAGAGGAATCTCATGAAGTTCTCCTCCACAGACTTTCATCCACAGCGATTGAAAACTAAAAATGTTTTGTTTTGTCTCTCAGCAAGGCCAGGTGGATTTTGCCCTAATTTGCATGAAGTTAAAAAATGTCTCATACATATGTTCCAAATCAACTGGAATGACAAACAGCAACTGAACCTGCACATATTCATAAACAGTTAGACTCGTCCAAATAGTAAGCCAGCGAGTGTTCAGGTAATGAATGCTGAGTGCTCACACTCGCCTCGGTCCCCGCTTCGACAAAGTTTAAAGCAACATTCATCATTTGGGATCTTAAAGGATTTCTGTAAGTACTCCGCACCCTGACGAGAGGTGTTTTTTACTTTAACGGTATTTTAACTGCACTTGCAGACCCTTTTTTTAAGTCTACTGACCCCTCAAAGCGCCTTTGATTACTTGATGGCCGCTCTACCTCCTGAGCCTCTGATCTCTCATGTGATGTGTGGTAATTAAAGACAAACCCAGGAAGTATTTAATAATACTAATACAGCTGGTTCTTCTAAAGATAATAACGTCAAATGTAACTCTTCCCACATATCAGGACGGTGATGAAGACTGGTCTGGAGTCAGTGAAGGCAGCACTGCGGCTGTTCTTCGACAGTGCAGCGGAAGATCTGGAGAAGACGCAGGAGAACCTGAAGCTGGGCCAGTTCACCCACAGCAGAGAGCAGCCGCGAGGTGTCACCCAGATCATCAACTACACCACCTTCGCCCTGCTGCCCATCCTCTCCTCGCTGTTCGAACACATCGGACAGAACTTGTTTGGAGAAGACCTCATACGTGCGTACTGACTTGTGGTATTGTTTGATTCAGGCATTCAAATGTTTTCACCTTGGCGGAATACAAATACATGCATTTGCATATCAGTTAAAACATTGTATCTGAAGGGTTATGCCAGATTTTCCTTCATTAAATAGATTACTGTTTCATTGGTAATTTAATATGTACATTAAAAAAGGACAGAACTCCATGAATTGTAAACTCCAAACATTCTTTTTGGTTACCTCTCTTCTTCCAGTGGATGATGTCCAGGTGTCCTGCTACAGAATCCTCAACAGCCTCTACTTTCTGGGAACAAACAAAAGCATCTATGTAGAGAGGTACAGTATCCCCTACAGTACACATGTATTAATGCTACAGAAACCTGCTACAGAGTCATATTCACAATTTTGAGATCTCTGAACTTTTAAGACAAAAAAAAGGAAAGGTGAAAAATGTGTTAAACAATATCACCATTTGTAGTATTACCAAACAATATTACATTATTCAGCCACATATCAAAGTATTATGTTTTTAGCCTGCTTAGACAAAAATGCTTATTATTGTTGACATTAATTAATCAATTATTTATCAAAAAATGAAATATATATTTGATAATGAAAACAATAATAATGATAATAACTAAATGTTAATTTGTTTATTATCTCCCCTTACTCCTCTTTCCTCCTCTCCTCTACCTCCACTGTTTTCCTCTTCTTTCTCCTCTTGTCTTCCTCCTCTCCTCTTCACTCCTTCCTCATCTCCTCTTATCAAATATATATTTGCCTCCCTCCTCTCCTCTCCTCTCATTTTGTCTCCTCTCGTCTCCCTTGTCTCCTCTCCTCTCCAGACAGCGTCCAGCTTTAGGAAAGTGTTTAGCTGCCTTCTCAGCAGCCTTTCCTGTTGCCTTCCTTGAGCCTCACATCAACAAGTTCAACAGCTTTTCCATCTACAACAGCAAAGGAACTAAAGACAGATCAGGTACTAATGAATGTGGGTTTATTTTAATGTTTATCTACTCCGTGGATTTACATTTTACAGATATGAGGGTTTGAATCACACCAAGACATATAAGTCCTGAGATGATTGCATTTTCTGAGAATTACCTTCACTCTAAATGCAACCACGCACATTGTATGTTACTGTGTGATTGTCTTGTTACTATAAGAGTCATATGATGCAGTAGTGTACAGAGTGCTTAGGTTACAGAACTATCTGTTGCTGTTAGCTCGACAGACTGGTCATTGGTCATCACTACAACCATGAGAGATAGCAATTAACTGTACTCCTTTCTAATAGAGGAGTACATAAAAGCATGCATATGTATAAAAAAATATTATTGAGCTATATATTCATGTTTATATTCATCTTTTAAGTGCATTCCTCTATACCTATCAGCTCTAGGTCTTCCAGGGCAGGTGGGGGAGATTTGTCCTCTGATCCCAAACTTGGAGAAGTGTCTGGAGGAGATCATGGAGTTGGCAGAGTCTGGCATGAGATACACTCAGATGCCCCATGTCATGGAGGTGGGATATATGACTAAATGTAACTAAACCTTGGGTCTGTTGTACTCATATACATGTGGATTTTTTTTTCCTCAGGCTGCTCTGATTTCTTCTCATTCCTAAAATCATCCATGTGAGGTATTAGAAATACTGTTTCCATTGACACTTAACCCAAGATAGTCGTCCAGCACTGCTGGCTGTCCTCTGCTACTAATTTAATTATTATATTCCTTTATTGATCCCCATGGGGGAAATTCAAGTGTTGCAGCAGCTCAACTACACAGACACAGACAATAAATACACATACTATACAACTACACAGACAATAAATACACATACTATACAACTACACAGACAATAAATACACATACTATACAACTACACAGACAATAAATACACATACTATACTATGCTGTGGCGTAGTGGAGAGCAAGGTAGTTCTCCAATCAGAGGGTCGGTGGTTCGATACCCGGCTTCAGCAGTCGATGTGTCCTTAACCCAAAGTTGCTCCCGAAGGCTTGCCATCGGTGTGGATGTTGCATGAATGTTAGTTAGAGTCTGATGGTGGCACCTTGCATGGTAGCCTGTCATCAGTGTGTGAATGGGTGAATGATATGTAATATACTACTGATTGTAAGTCAGTAATGTAATAAATGTAATGTAACTACACAGACAATAAATACACATACTATACAACTAACACACAGACAATAAATACACATACTATACAACTACACAGACACAGACAATAAATACACATACTATACAACTACACAGACAATAAATACACATACTATACAACTACACAGACAATAAATACACATACTATACAACTACACAGACAATAAATACACATACTATACAACTACACAGACACAGACAATAAATACACATACTATACAACAAAATAAAGATAGAACAGGAATAAAAATGTACAGTATATCCACAGGGGCGCCTGGTCAGCATGATGACAGACTGTGGTCTCCGCTGGTCTCCGCTGTTGTTATACAGTCTGATGGCAGTGGGCACAAATGAGCGTCTGAAGCGCTCCGTCCTGCTCTTTGGCAGAATCAGCCGATGGCTGAAAGAGCTGCCCAGCTGCCACAGTTCCTCATGGAGAGGGTGAGAGGGATTGTCCAGGATGGCTCCGAGTTTGGCCTTCATCCTCTTCTCACCCACTGACTCCAGACTGTCCAGCTCCAGACCCACCACAGAGCTGGCTTTCCTCACCAGCTTATTAAGTTTGTTGGCATCTCCAGTCCTGATGCCACCACCCCAGCACGCTACAGCGAAGAAGAGGGTGCTGGCTACCACAGACTGGTAGAATGCCTTGAGCAGTTTATTGCACACATTGAAGGACCTCAGCCTCCTCAGGAAGAACAGCCTGCTCTGTCATTTCCTGTAGAGGGCAGTGTTGTGTGTCCAGTCCAGTTTATTGTTGATCTGCACCCCAAGGTACTTGTAGGACTCAACCCTCTCCACTTCCCCTCCCTGAATGAAAACAGGGACAGGGGGCTTCTGTTCCTCTGGTAGTCCACCACAAGCTCCTTGGTCTTGCTGATGTTGAGCTTCAGGTGGTTGTTGCTGCACCATGTGATGAAGCTCTCAATCAGTCCTCTGTACTCCTCCTCGTTGTCCCTGGTGATACATCCAACAATGGAGGAGTCATCGGAAAACTTCTGGAGGTGGCAGGAACCAGAGTTGAAGCGGAAGTCCGAGGTGTAGAGAGTGAAGAGGAACGGTGCCAGTATAGTTCCTTGGGGTGCACCGGTGTTGCTGATCACAGACTCAGAGACACAGCCATCCACCCTGACGTACTGTGGCCGGCCTGTGAGGTAGTCTGTGATCCAGGAAGTGGTGTCGGGGTGCAGGTTCATCTCCAGCAGCTTCTCTCTCAGTAGGGAGGGCTGGATGGTGTTGAAAGCACTGGAGAAGTCAAAGAACATGACTCTCACAGTGCTTCCCAGCTTCTCCAGGTGAGAGAGGGCCTTGTGTGTCAGGTAGATGATGGAGTCCTCCACCCCGATGTGTGGCAGATAGGCGAACTGTAGTGGGTCCAGGAAAGCTGTAAGCTGGGTCCTCAGGTGCCGCAGAACCAGTCTCTCCAGGGTCTTCGGCACCGGGACAATGCAGGACGTCTTACAGATTGTGGGCACCTTCTTCAACCTCAGGGAGAGATTGAAGAGGTGCCTGAGAGGAGCTGCCAGCTGTCCAGCACACACTTTCAGCAACCTAGGGCTGATGTCATCAGGTCCACTGGCTTTGCTTATCTGAAGCCTGGAGAGCTGATGCTGTACCTGGATGGTGGTGAAGGTGGGGCTGGGTGGTGAGGGGGTTTGAAGGGAGCTGTGAGCTCCTGGCCGTGGGTGAACAGTTGTAGGGGGGGTGGGGGGAGTGATGGGCTGTCCTGGTCCACATCTGTGGAGATGTTGGTCTGAAGAGGGCTAGTGGGTGAGGGGGGGCATCCTCTGGTCCTAACAGTCTGCTGAGAGAGGGGGAGGTGGCAGAGGTGTCGATGGAAAGGGGAGCAGAGACCCCAGCAGAGGTGTGAATGGGGGAAGAGGTGTTAGGTGGAGACCTAGCCTCACTATCGGAGCACACCGGGGTGGGGGTAGTGTCGAACCTATTGAAGAATAGGTTGAGCTCCGATGCGAGTGCTAGGTCACCCTGTACTCCAGATGAAGGCAGACTGCAGCCTGTCATCATTTTCATCCCATTCCACACCTCTTTAGTGTTGTTCTGTCCCATCTTAGCCTCAATCTTCTCCCTGTAGCTGTTCTTAGCCTCTCTCAGCTTTCTCTTCAGCTCCTTCTGAACAGCCCGAAGTTCCCCTCTGTCCTTAGCCATGAAGGCCCTCTTCTTCCTGTTGAGAAGGCCCTTCAACTCTTTGCTGATCCACGGCTTGTTGTTGTGGTAGCAGCGGACCTTCTTTGTTGGCACAATGGTGTCCTCACAGAAGTGTATGTAGTCTGTGATGCAACGAGAGAGGCCCTCGATGTCCTCCCCGTAGTCCTCCTGGAACAGTTCCCAGTTTGTGACCTGAAAACACTCCTGGAGGGTCTCCTCGGCGTCCTCCAACCAAACCTTCACAGTCCTTGTGCTGGCCGCCTGTTGCATAGCCAGTGGCTTGTAGGTGGCCACAAGTTTAATTAGGTTATGGTCAGATTCACCAAGGGGGGGAGGGCAGAGGAGCTGTAGGCCCCCTTTACATTCACGTAAAAGAGGTCCAGGATCTTGTTCTCTCTCGTTGCAACACTGACATACTGTTTGAAGTTGGTCAGGACAGGAGAGAGGGAGACATGGTTAAAGTCCCCGCTGATCATTATGAGTGAGTTGGGATGTTTAGTCTGAAGCCCCGCTGTAACAGAGTGGATGACGTCACTCGCGCTCCTCGCTGCAGCTGATGGTGGGATGTAAACAACAACAACAATGGCGTGTGAGTACTCCCGGTAGATAGTAGGGTCTCAAACCCACCGCCAGGAGCTCAATGTCGGGAGTGCAGATACACTCCTTCACAGTGACATGGCCGGGATTACACCATTTAGAGTTGACAAAGACGGCAAGACCTCCTCCTCTCTTCTTACCGCTCTGTTTCCCTCTGTCTGGTCCAGCAGACTGTCCGGCTGGTTCAGCAGACTGTCCGGCTGGTTCAGCAGACTGTCCGGTATCTTCCCGTGCAGCCATGTCTCCTGAAGCAGAGCAGACTACACTCCCTGTAGGCCCGCTGGTTGCTCACCAATGCTGACAGTTCATCCACTTTGTTAGCGAGGGACCTCACATTCCCCATAATGACCGTGGGGAGAAAAGGTTTAACTCTCCTGTCCCCTCCATCCTCTCCCGGACCCTCACTCCGGCTCTTTTTCCTCGACGGGGTTGTCTCCATATCGCGTCGGGTATGCGGGCGGAGGGAACGCCGGCTCCGCTCCGGTAGCGCAGAAGCTGGTCGCGGGTGTAGGTCAGCATGATTAAAAGTTCCAGTTGTGTGCAGAGAAAGGGGAAAAAAACGCTACAACTAAAACGCTGAAGCAGGAACATACAATTACCAAAAAAAAGAAGACAACAACGAATAAAAATAGTAGAAAAAATACAAAAGTAGCAAAGCTGGTAGAGAGCTGCTGCGACAGGCTGCCGACCTCTGGCGCCATTTTAGAATCATAATGGGTTACACATACAGTTTATTACCCATTGGAGAATTATGAAACTCATATGAAAATATTCGTTCTTACTCACTATATCTATAGCTTGACCTTATGGAGTAGCATTGAGTGCAGACCCAGTACTCCAGTGACACAGCCAGACATGGATGATTCGAAATCAAAGATGTTAAGCTTCTGTTGATTGAACCCTAGTAGTGCTGAGTTTGTATCATTGTGGGTTCATTGTTCCTGGTGAATCAGCATCAGAGAACCTGACACGATCGTCTCAACACTCCCGGGTGTGTTTCAGTTTTTACGGTCTGCTTTGATAAGAAAATAATCTATAATGAAGAAGCAAAAAATGCTACAATATAGCATGTGTCAGCCACTTGTCAGTGGGGGTTCCTGGATTTCCTCAAATGGCCACTTGAGGCTGGCTCCAAAGCGATTCAATCCCCGTAGATCCCAGCAGGATTGAACATGTTTACAACCTGGCACTAAAACACTTACCACACCACAAATAATTTGCAATACCCTCATTCCCACAATAACCAACATTTCCTATTTGCACAGTAATATAAAACACCGATATAACATGTTTATATTCCTGTAACCCTATACATTCCTTGTAAATAAGATAAGATAAGATAATCCTTTATTAGTCCCGCAGCGGGGAAATTTGCAATATAATTATTCAAATTATTATTCAAATATAATTAGTTTTTCCTTTTCATGACATTAGTTACTGTAACTTTAAGTAATTTGTTCTATCTTATTGCCTATTTTATTGTTTGTATTGTATTCTAATATGAATATTATGACTGTTTCTACATTTTCTGTTATATAGCATGGATATGGCTGCAACAAAGCATAATGTCGGGATGGGGAAGTGAGTGATCTCTTGGTAGGTGACCGTAAAGTACGTATGTTTCCTTTGACTGTAGGTGGTGTTGCCGATGTTGTGCAGCTACATGTCTCACTGGTGGGAACATGGGCCAGAGAGCAACCCAGACAAAGCCGACAGCTGCTGCACCTCTGTGACCTCTGAACACATGAACACTCTGCTGGGAAACATTCTCAAGATCATCTACAACAACCTGGGAATAGATGAAGGGGCCTGGATGAAAAGACTAGCTGGTGAACACGACAACACGCTCTGCGTGTGTGCGTGTGTGCGTGTGCGTGTGTGTGTGTGTGTGTGTGTGTGTGTGTGTGTGTGTGTTCAAAGTTCCATCTCTGTGACTGGTCCACAGTATCTCTCTCTCCCCCCACTCTTACTTATGTCCCTCCACATGTGTTTACCATGAAATGTGCTTCACAAATAATGATAATGTCATGACTTAGATATATTATTTAAGGGCTTTTCACACTAGGCTTAGCCCCAGGCTGAGTTAGCTCAGCCTGGGGTAAACACAGGAATAAAAGTTGCCATAGTGAAACTGCTAAAAATATCCCTGGGCTTAAAGAGTATTCAATTTTAAAAGCCCATTGTCAAATAACAGTAAGGATTCCTAGAAAGCTATTCTTGTAACATGCAATTTTAAAACATGCATTTAATGGAAGTATTCATGTTTTCGTTTCAGTATGTTTGTTTGTCTAGTTTTTAAATATAATTTCAGGTAGCAAAGTTAAATTTGTCACCATCCGACAGTCTCACACACACACACACACACACAGACACACGTACACTGGCAAAGTGAATCGAACTAAACACAATGAATGCAAACCAAACAACTAATCTAAAGGCAACATCTTTGTCCGATGCTCAATCGTTTAACCATATCTCTGTCCCTGCTTTAGTCTTCTCTCAGCCAATCATCAGCAAGGCCAAAGCCCAGCTGCTCAAGACCCACTTCCTGCCTCTGATGGAGAAACTCAAAAAAGTGAGTCTCGTCATTTAATCATGTAATATAGAAAGTTTGTTAGAATATTGGTGAACATTCAGTATACACACATATACATGTAACATCGCCCTAAGCTAAATACTTTGACAGTTAGTTTATAAGTCTAATGCTTGTTTTTGCAAAGTGGGATTATAGTAAAACTACCACTAAAATCACAATGTAATTAGTGTTCAGATTAAGAGAAAGCGATCTGTTACTGTGTCCTGCAGAAGGCAGCAGTTGTGCTGATGGATGAGGAACACAGCAAGGCAGAGGGGAGGGGAGAGATGTCAGAGACAGAGCTTCTCATCATGGACCAGTTCACCATACTGGTCCGAGACCTGTATGCCTTCTACCCTCTCCTCATACGATTTGTTGACTACAACAGGTACAGTGCAACGATTTTCTACTTAAACCAATGCGTTTGTTCTGAAACAATAATAGATCCTTCATCACTTTTGGGAGTGATGAATTAAAATAATGTAATACTTGCCTCTATTCTTGTCCTGCAGATGCTCTGTATAACTTAAGCTAAGCTGCATATGTGCTGTATTTTGGAGAAAGGATTACGGATATTGACATGATTAGTCTATGTGTCTACAACACAAGTGCTTTGTTATGCTTAAAAGGACCCTGTGGAGTTTGTTGTGTGAGTGTTACTCAGCACACTGCATTGTGTGTATATTCGAGCTCTAACAAACATGCCTTTCCATCCTCATTAAACATTTGTGATATCAGTATAGTTACTACAAGGAACTTTTGACTGGTTATGAAACAGCTTCAACATAATACTGATATCTCTATATGACCTACTTTAGCAAGTGTAAGGTGGTGGTCAGGAGGATCTTTCACTTGGTTCAGGACAACCTGCACATAGACTTTGGCAGGAAGTTCCACTGTGTGTACCAGCACACTGAGAGAAGCTGCAGCGGGGCAGCAGGGTCCGTCTGCGGCTGCAGGACCTGGAGCTCACTGCCCACTTCCTGGGGGCCATTACCCCACTGCTGTAGGTCCAAGGACACATTGCGCAGCGCGCTGGAGGAAGAGGAGGAACGGAAGAGCCAGAACCAGGACTGGGCAGGGAAGACTTTCAGACCCTGCTGCAGTAAAATTAGAGTTTTTTTCTAAAGGGAGTCTGGCAGCTGCAGATCTTTACAACACAAGGCCCTGGTGCTCATGGAAACACTACTGCTTTTTTGCAGTCTTCTTCTTCCCTTACTTTGTTGGCACATTGCTGCATATCTTGGCATGTTCCCACCTCCTCCATAGCGCTATTAGAGTTTTAAACACCACAGGGATCCTTTAAGTAGTGCCACTATCACTAAACTGCCTTGGTATACTGACAGGGCCAGATGGCTGAAAGAGTCCAACCCAGGGGCCGAAGAGCTGTTCCGCATGGTGGCAGAGGTTTTCATCTTCTGGGCCAAGTCTCATGTAAGAAAAACACTTACTTTCTTACATGCTGCTGATTTAAAATGACATAGTGAGAGGTAGTCAAGGGAGCAGTAGAGAAGATCTAATCATGCTTTTGACAGAGCACATTTGGACCAGGTTCTTAAAACCCTACTTATTGGTATTTTTGATAAAAGATAATGAATCCAATGACTCTCTACAAAGCACTGCTTGTGCTGCTGATCCCACTGAGAATCACACATCCATTCTGGAGCTCCATGGACCAATTAGATAAATGTGGAACTGCAGACCACAAATTTACCAGAAAAACATAACCTCTAATCCCAATTTGAATAATTAGATCCAACTTATTTTATAAGTATTATGAATTATAAATATTAGTATTAAGAGACGGCCAAGCCAGCAGCTATGACAATGCTAAAATGCTGATATTTAGCAAAAACAATACCATGTTCACCACCAGCTAAAATTTGCTATTTAGCACTACACATTAAGTACAGTTGAGGCTTATCGGAAAGTCATTTGTTTTGCAAGCTTTTGGTCAGAAACCAAAGTATTGAACTAATGCAAATTTTGCAAACTGATGACCGCGCTGGATGAAAAGTCAAGCGGTCAACTAAAGTCAGCAGGGTTTATCCCCTCGTGGTCATGAATGTGTGTTCAAAATATAATGGCAATCCATTTCAGTTAGGAACAAAGTGGTTGCCAAGCAAACGACAGTCAGACTTTGCCATCATTAAAAAAACAGCAAGGGGATGTGTAAAGATATTTTTGTGTTGTTTATTTGAGCCAACGAAATATTTTAGAATGTAATGTATAATTGCAATTGAAATATTTAGGTCAGGAGTTGTCACTGAACCATCAGTGATTTTACAAAATCTAACCTAGTTATAAACCCAAGCTAATGAAGCTAATACCACATCAGACAACACAACATTGTGACCCTTGAGAGACTAATGCTGTCATCTTTCTGCAGAACTTCAAGAGAGAAGAGCAGAACTTTGTGGTCCAGAATGAAATCAACAACATGTCCTTCCTCATCACTGATACCAAGTGTAAGATGTCAAAGGTACGGACACATGGAGCGAATCAAGGGGTTCCACATCAGAAGTGTCCTGTGGATAGTTCGTTAGGTGTGCGTTAATGCACAATAACATAACACACACTTAATTGACCTGTGTGTGCATTTCTTTGCCTCAGGGGATTGTTTCAGACCAGGAGAGGAAGAAGATGAAGAGGAAGGGAGATCGATACACGATGCAGACGAGTCTTATCGTTGCAACCCTGAAGCGCCTGCTTCCTGTCGGACTCAACATCTGTGCCCCAGGAGAACAAGAGCTCATCGCACTGGCGAAGAGTCGCTTCACCCAGGTAGGAAAACTGTCTACTAGATTATGAAAACGGCTCTCTTTTCTGATATGGAAGGAGACACGGGGCAATATGAAAGACTTAACTTAAATACTACTACATAGAATGTTTATAACAACCCTCACTTGGCTTTCAGGTCAAACGTTTGCTTCATATTTCAAGTTGCATCATATGACAACACAAATGATCTGGTATAAGATAACAAGATAAAGAATAAATTTGTTTTTCAGTTCCAGTGCTAACAATGATTTATTGGCAATAAAAACTATTGGTAAGCATACAGGAAATCTCCATTAACACATTATCTCCTCCAGTATTGAACTCTAATTCTGAGAGAGAAGATCACTTGTTTTTAAATGCTTTGGTTCACCTGTGCTTTCATATACTGAGCAGTATAAATATCTTGGCACATGGCTCAAAATGAAATTTAAAGAAGCTGTCAATGTTCTAGCTCAGTTAGCGTGTAGAGCACTGGGATCTGTACTGAACAAAGTTAAACACCATGGTAATCTGGGATTCCATCACATACACAACTCTATCACTCATGTGTTTGTCCTGTGTCTCACTATGCTTCTGGTGCTGTAACACTGTGCATCACAGAACTATTCAATCCTTCTTTGGAGTTCACAAATTTACTTCACAAGTGTCAAATGCTTCGACTCTGGAATAGACTTGTCTGATCAGATACCAACTAAAAAGATATTTCATTGGGACATATCTCATGGCCATCCCTGGGCTAAGGATTTGAAATCTCTGTTTTTTGAAAACTTTGTGATATTCAGGAGATCAGGACCTAAATGTTTCTCATGCATCGAGGAAAATGGTTTGTTGATAGTTAAGGTGTAAACAAAAGTTACAAACTTATTGTCTGATTAAAAATAACTACAGTGCTTTATGTGAGGCATAACTTAAACTGTGCAACATTCCGTTTTATGTCATTCCAGAGGATAAATGACTTTGTTTGCTGTGTAGCTAGAGGTGACATTGAGAATGAGGTGCACTTTTACTGTCCTATCTACGAGGACATAAAGGATGTTCTTTTTAGTAACAATGACCTCCATTTATGTTGATTTATTTTGTTTTTTGTGCTTCAGGAAAGGAACCTTTCTTGTACAAGATTTTATTTGCCAGGCCTTGGAGGGAGGAATGTAATGTTTTTTAGAATCGAAGGAAATGTAGTGAAATGTTTAACCACTGCCTCTGTGTCTTTGGTGTTGTATAAACCCACGAGGGTTGGGCACGTTATGTGCAAAATAATGAAATAGTAAATCAATCTGAGCCCACCTGAAATGAACATGAATCTATCATGTTGACACTATTTGTAAATTGCTTGGCTTGCTGATCATTATTTCTATGCAATAGCCAATATAGGTTGCTTTGGTGAGAGAGAGGCCTACGTTTCTTACTACGTGGCAATGTTATTTTTTTAATCTTTTTATTAATCGATAGGCAATGAGTAAGAGGCAGTTATAGCCATGTGTGTCCATCTCTACCTCTCACAATCTACTGTGACAAACTTCAGTGCATTAATTCCCTGCAGACATCTGAAGGCGGCAGGACACATATGTAGATAAATCTGCAGCCTCTGATCAAGAAGTGATGCCTCAGAGCTCAGGACCATTTCTCACGGCCATCCACTGTGTTTAAATCGTGTGCAAATGATACCAGGCTGCTACAGATTAACACACAGCTCTACACACCTCACACCTGTTGCTTATAATACTGCTTCTAGAAATCTGTCAATGGCTTAGCCTTAAAATATTTGTCCTGCACGCTTGTTCAGTGTGTTTCTATAGACATTCACTCTTTTAAGTTATTTCCAATTCCTGATGCATTTTAAATATCTGTAAAGCACTTTGAAACTGCCTTGTATATAACTTGTGCTGATACATCTGTTATTGAATGGGTACCTTTGTCCAATGCATTTACTCTGTTCACAGAAAGATACAGAGGGTGAAGTTCGAGAGATCATCAGAAACAATCTCCATTTACAAGGAAAGGTAAGAAAACGAAAATAAGCATTAAAAAATATTGTTGCAACTCAAACTAAATAAAAAAATGTCTTTAAGAAAAACTAAACTGAAACCATATTTGACGGTAAAAAATGTAATAAAAGCATAATACAAATTAACATTAAATCATTTTAGTTTTATATCACTACCAAAAAAAGAGACTCCCAGAAATTCCCAGATCAAAAGATTTAAACATCATGGACATTCCTACACAGTTCTCCAAACATATACCTGTCCCTAAATTTTTTTAAACGTAAAGTAAAACTTGCAGAGGTACTCGGAAACAAACTGAAATGACATTGAAAAGTTGAAACGTTTTTACAACTTAATTAATGGAAAAATAAATGGAAAATTCCAAACTGTTTTAATCTTGGTGTGCCGTATCAACAATTTTTTTTAACGCATGTCCTCAGTGTGTTTGTGAACTGTATGTGTGTGTCTTGTACAGCTGGAGGACCCAGCTATTCGTTGGCAGATGGCCCTGTACAGAGACCTCCCTAATCACTACGAGGACACCTCTGACCCACAGAAGACTGTGGAGAGAGTCCTGGAGATCGCTCACGTCCTCTTCCACTTAGACCAGGTGTGTAAGTGTGTGTGTTGTTAATGACACTGGGGAAGACAACATCTAAAACAATGCATTTTAATAGAGACAAGAGGCATTGGAGCTGTCCATATGATACCCACAGTTCAATATAATCATATTTGGGTTGATGTACTGTATCTTTGTGCTCTTCCTGAAGAAGACCAACTTCATTACCAGACATGCACTTCTCTAAGCAGTTTTCTGATTATGGCATCACAGAGAGTCGGCCGTACTGAGTGTTTCAGTTTTTGTGTTTAGGTTGAGCATCCTCAGCGCAGCAAGAAGGCCGTGTGGCACAAACTGCTGTCCAAACAGAGGAAGAGAGCAGTGGTTGCTTGCTTCAGGATGGCACCGCTCTATAACTTGCCCAGGTACGTTATGTGTGTGTTTACTGTGCATCTGGCATAGGTTGTAGGAGGTTGTTTTTTTTATTCTTACTGTGTCCCCCCCCAAACCAGGCACCGGGCTGTCAACTTGTTCCTGCAGGGCTATGAGAAGTCCTGGATCGAGGCAGAAGAACACTACTTTGAAGATAAACTCATAGAGGACCTTGCTGTGAGTTCATCTCTGTATTAATGTAAAAACAGACTGAATTATACTTGATCAGGGCAACACAACCCCAATTAACAGTTCCAAAATGTTGTGTCCATGGCCAAGGAAAGATAATCCGTATTTGTGAACATGAGCTGCTCTCTCTCAAAGCCGGAAACCAGAGAAGGAAGTATAAATTACGATGATGTAAATGGGTACAGTGAAAGTGTCGAGCTGTTCCATAGACAATTAATGGGAGACTCTATTTGTTTTCCTTTTTTTTTGCACCCAAAGGAGCTGTATCTATTTTAGTTCTTCTGTTGTGAAACCCCCAAATGTACTTATATACTAAGGGTTCACTTGGGGTCATTAAGAACATAATTTCGATTATGAGGGTATATTTATGATGATGAACTCATTTACTTATATTTTTAGACTATCTTAGAACATGTGGGAATTTTTTCAATGGCCGTAGCTCCTTTAAGGATGTCCCCCCCAGTGTGTACCATTGAGTCTCCTGTGAATGGGAATGTATGTTTCTTTTTTAGAAACCAGGTGACCAGGAGCCATTGGAGGAAGAGGAGGGGCTGAAACACATCGATCCGCTTCATCAGCTCATTCAGCTGTTCAGCAGAACTGCCCTCACAGAGAAGTGGTGGGTTCTGGTAGAGATACTGTATGTAAGATACAAGGCTCCACCTAATGTTTCTGCTCAGACATAAGTATTAGTTAACATAGTAACGAACTGCATTCTTACACTTCTAGTAGAACAAAGGAAGTCTTCTATCTGGCTAATCGGACTAAACATTTACTGGTGTGTTACAGTAAACTGGATGAGGATATTCTCTATATGGCTTATGCTGACATCATGGCTAAGGTACCAGTGACAATGATGATGATGATGATGATGATGATGATGATGATGATACTTTCTTTTGCAACATATTATCCCTCTGCTGTTCACATATAACTCTAATTTTTTATCGCTCTTTGCTCCCTCAGAGTTGCCACGATGAAGAGGATGAGGATGGAGAGGAAGTGAAGAGTTTTGAGGTAGGCGATCGATCACTCACTTCCGTCTACCCATCGGGTCTCCATGACGGTCCTGGCTGTCAACGGGAATGCCGCTTACATGTCTCTGGTTTTGTTACATGAATAGGAGAAGGAGATGGAGAAGCAGAAGCTGTTGTACCAGCAGGCTCGGTTGCATGACCGCGGAGCTGCTGAGATGGTGCTGCAAACCATCAGCGCAAGCAAAGGTAGGTTCTACTCACTCAAGCCTATTTGAAAATGCACAAATTCAAAAGACTGATTTTCCACAGTCTTTTCATTTACATCAATTGACTACGCAAACTTGGATTAGACAACTTGAACAAACATATTTTTACATAATTAATGATGATGACTAACCAATGAGAGTGTTCCTGATATGCTGAACGATCCACTACACATTTTTCAGGACTTTAACTCTGACATTTGAGCTGAAATGTTACTGAAGAATATAGAGGAATTGTATTGCTGTATGTTTTAGTGTTTTCTGCATGAGAGTGGGAGCTAAGTGCATTGATTGTTTGGTGGGTGAGCCAGGGGCTTTAAAATGACCCTGCTCCCTGGTAGATAACGTTGTCTTCTGCATGTGTGGTTCCTCTTCACAAGGTGAGATGGGTCCCATGGTGGCCTCCACTCTAAAGCTGGGCATAGCTATTCTCAATGGAGGAAACTCTACTGTACAGCAGGTACTCAGCATTTGTTAAGACCATAGTAGAATAGTTGTTCATATCATTGAGTCCAGCTCTGGTTTCAAAGCAGAATTTGGTCTAAAATATATCTTAGCTGTCCCATTGTCCTAAGTGGTCTTTCTCTGTCTCTTTGACAGAAAATGTTGGATTATCTGAAAGACAAAAAGGACGTGGGCTTTTTTCAGAGTCTGGCTGGTCTGATGCAGTCATGCAGGTAACTCTACAAACGCTTCCTGTTTTTAAGACTGAAACACATATACTTACAATGTCTCCACACCAAAGGTGGGTCTGTTAATGGGTTCTGACTGTGTGCTTTGGCCAAGTTCACTCAAAAAGCAGTCAAGAATGTTTAGCCCCCCCACTAGTGAATTTTGAAGATTTTCTGTTTCTTTAAAAAGGCAGCTACTGACAAGCCACTAAATAAGACTACTAACTGTAATCACGTCAATTGCTCTGTCTTGTTGTGTTGTACTCATGCTCATCTGACCGTTGTGTAGTTTGTTTATAGCCTAACGTTGGCTTATAATTCTGACGACTGTATTCACGCTTCCAAAAGCATAAAAGTGGTGTTCATTTGTAAAGATTGCTGAGTAAAAGGTTTCACTATCATCAAAAATAGGATTAACAAAAATGTAATTAAGCATCCCTTTAAAGATTTACTTTTATAACTCAGCCTTATCTTTGGATTCATCACTTAGCTTGGTATGATCATTAGTGTTTACTAATGTACGCCCACCAACATCATTATTTCTTCTTCCACTGAATCTACTCATCTCAGGAAGGTGGGTGAGGTGCTCTTATTTGTTACAAAACAACTTCAATATTTTGGCCTAGCAGATTAAAATGTTCACATTAAAATTACATTTTCAGATGGTACTCTGAAGAAAGGTGAATTCAGGTTTTTACATACATTAGTTAACATCAAAATGCAACATGTTTAGAGGGGGGAGGACGGTCAATGAAAACAGCACAAAATAACAGAGATCCATAATACATTTGTCTTTGTTTCAGTGTTCTGGATCTAAATGCATTTGAGAGGCAGAACAAAGCTGAAGGACTGGGAATGGTGACAGAAGAGGGATCAGGTAAGATTCACTGCTCTTTATATTTCTTAAGGTCATAAGCAATAGAAAGAAAAGTTCTATGAATAATTATTTTTCTGAGTTGGAGATTTGTGTTTACTGACAACATATGATCTCTTGATATAAAAATGCTTTTCTTCACCAGATACAGGTAAAATTCATAAATGTCACTTTAATTAAGCTAAAGATTGAACATTTAAACCTACATATAAAATATCACTGCTTGCTGAAACCATTGGTTTAGTAGAGGAATGCTAATTCTAATGTAGCAGAGGGAAAAAATGTTTCTTCCTCCTATTAAAAATCTTTCTCAAGAAAAAAAGAAAAGCATTTACATTTGATAAGCTTTTGTTTTATCCTTGTCAAATCATTTTTCTTATCCTGTCATCTTTTTGGTTGATCGATTTGTTGATTTTAATCAAGTGGTAATGCAGTACTATCTGTTCCTTATATGCATTATCAAATGTGATTTCCCAGTGTACATGTGTACGTGCTTATGATTTGCCTGTTACATCTTCTGTGTGTATGCATTTGTTACAATCATCCTTTAGATTGCATACTGATATTTTTCAAAATTCAGATCTCAAATTGTCAAAATAAACTCTCCTTTGTTTAACTATTTTGTTGCACTAGATTTTGAAATACAGTCAAAACTACCAGATAATAATAGGTAATTATGAGGTATTAAGTTGGTGCATAAATAATTAACATGTTACAATAGGTGCAGCGATTACCTCAGTTTGTTTTAAGTCATTTCTGGTATTATAATAAGGTAAATACTATGACATTTCTGACTTCCCGTCATTCTTTCATTTTGCCTCACTTGCATGGGGCCCCTAAATAATAATAATAATAATAATAATAATCAATCCTTTATTAGTCCCACAATGGGGAAATTATTTCTCTGCATTTAACCCATCCCGGGGAGCAACTTGGGGTTAGGTGTCTCGCTCAAGGACACCTCGGCATGTTGCCGGTAGAGGGGTTTGAACCACCAACCTTGTGGTTACGGGACAAGCGCTCTACCTCATGTGCCACAGCCGCCCCATAAATATGTGCTCACATGCATTATGGAACAAATCATCCATATTGTATAAGCGACTGTGGTCATCATAATAATGTTCAAATGCTTAAAATGACCCGCTGTATGTTACATTATCCTGAGAAGCACCCTTTGAAAGTTGTGCATTTAATGTCTCATTTCTCCATGTAGCAAAAGTAGGAATAGTGCGTTTATTACCCACCATTATATCTATCAGGGAGGAGCTCACAATTCATTTTTGGGAGCACAGACTTCGCACTATAGAATGAAAGTTTGTTTCTTCTAACCACGAATGTGATCTTTTCCAAACCTGAATCATGACTGCCTGTTTTCTAACATTATTAATGTTTGTTAACGTTCAATCTTACAACCCATTGGCTATTGGTCCAACGGTGAATTAGCCTCTGGGGGCAGCCAATATTTGTCAATATTTCTGGGACTTCTGGTCAACTTTAGACACATTTTTTCACAGTTAGCCAGTTTACCAGCTAATTTAAGCGTACAAAAAAGCTAAATTGTCATTAGATGGTGGCTGGTGGGTTCCCAGATTGCATTCTGGCCAATTTGTCCCACTCTTTTGCTCTCCACATTGACTGTTTACCTGCTCAAAATACTCATTTACAGATCAGAAAACATTTTTTGTTTTAAATTAGTCTTGCTTGTCAATTAAGTCAGTTATGACCTAATTTCATAAATAGACTCTACATTTATATGCGAAACATTTTAGCGGGCTTTGGTTGCAGGTAAACAGTCTGTGTGGAGAACAAAAGAGGAAGGGCATTCTCTACTGCTTTTTGTAGACATCAACTACTCCCAAAAAGAAGTTGAATTGTTAATAAATTCCAGGGGGTATATCAATATTTTTTTCCACTCAATAACAATGATCAGTTCTTGTCAAAAAGGTCTCAAGTACAAATAAAGAGCAAACTTATGTAGGCGGGATCCACCTGGTGGTAGGTTAAATAGCGGAGTCCTTGATTGGCTCTGAGAGGCTGTTTACAATGAGCCGCTGTCTGATTTGACTAAACTTCCAGCAGACTTTTTCTGACTGCAGTAACAACACGGCTGCTTTTTCGATAGGGATAGCTTAAACTGGAGATAAGTCCGCAATATGTCTACAGCAATGCACAGTGATGATTAGTGGTTTTGATTTTCAACTGTTCTGTGAAACCCTTAATATTGGGCGGATCGCATTAGCCAAAATGCAATCTGGGAACTCGCCTGCTATCGTCTGTGGATGATTTAGCTTTTTGTTAGTTTAAAATTAGCTTGTAAACTGGCTACTTTTGAAACAATCCAGTCTTAGACATCGTCTCGCAACTCCAATTCCAGTCACGTGTCTCAAGTTGCTTATCAGTAAATAATTTGCTGGTGTACGGAAGAAGAAGAAGTCATGGCCCAGATATCTGTTGGTTACACTGGAACCCCCCCTCAAATGCCCCTTATGCCCAGAGGATAAATCTATGTCAGACCAATGGCCAATTGGTTCATGGATTAGTTATGACCTAATATCTTAATTTTAACTCAGGGATTTACTTTTTACTCTGTGGGGAATTTATTTTAATCTCTATCTTTATTTGCCTTTTATCTTTGTTCAGTTTATGTCTCCTGATTCTTTGAAGTTTTAGATTAAGAATTCTCTGTGCTAGTTGATTACTGGTTCTTAGTAGTCACTACAGACAATTAACAATTTGCTCTAATGATTGCTCCATAATATCATAAGGCATCTTTTTTTAATGCAAATATACTGTTTGAGGTGAAATGGACAGCTAAATACATGGTGTTTATCCAACTGTACTTTACTGAATTGAATTATATTGTACAACAGGTGTTTTTGTCATTTTTGTCAAACCCTGCATGTGCAGAATGAAGAAGAAATCCTTCCTAAACCAGTAATTACTAAAACTGACAGTATTATTCATCACTGCACCTGTTGTAGCATAAAGTCATGCACAGCTGATAATGTTTTCTACTCATAATTTCCTCATTATTGTCTTATAAATAGAAAGTAATCACATTAACAGGCTTTTTAAAAGACCTCATTAACCAAACAGGTTTATGTGGGAGTCCACAGTCAAAAAATACATAAATCACAAGGGCTTGGTTTTTTATATATTTTAGAATTTTTCCTTTTAGATCATTTTATTAGATAGTTTTACTGAGCTTGACAGGTTTTTTGTCAACAAATATATTTTTTCCCATGTTGACCAAACAACTAAATTCGGAGTCAGCTCTTTTCCCTATATGTAATCGTTTTCTTTGTTTCTTACTTTCTTTCTCTCTTTCTTTCTTCCCCCCTGTTTTCCTTTTCTCATTTTGGTTTACTGCACTTTCTTCCCTTCCTCAGTCATCACTCATGAGCGTGGTAATTATGCCTTCTGCCATTACCTTGTGTGTTGGTTGGTCTCTCGCTCTCTCTCTCTCGCTCTCTTTCACTACGGCCGGTTAGTTGTTGTGTCAGTTCTGTCCAGGTCCTGAGTGTAGACCTTCAAACCTCATCCTTACCCACTCTGTGCTTGTAGCTACTTTTCTGCCTTACCTTCACCACTCTAATCCCTCTTTTTTTTTATCTTGGCCAGTTATGACTGGTAATACTGTGTAAAGCCACTTCTGAATTTTGACGTCAAATGTGTCACCTTTTCCTCTTCCACAATAAGCATGAATTGATGTTGATTATGATGACTTCTTCTGGAATACACCATAAAGATGTTAAGATTTAAAAAATCCAGACATATCCAGGCAGAAGTAGTAGAAGTGTAGCTAGGGCCGTCTAAAACACAACCCATGTTTGCCTCCCTCTCAGGATTTGTACAGTATCTGGCACATTCTAAATATTACTAATATTAACCATCCTCCACCCCTACCCTCACGGTCATGTAGACAACCTACAGTCAGCTGGTCGTTTTGTCTTAGTAATGGAGATGGTTATTGTGCTGGTTGTTATCTGTTGTGAAGTGTACAATCCCATCTGTGTTCTCAGTGTCTTTCTCTGTCCTTTCCTGACTCACTCTCTCTGGGCTGCAATTAATAAGAAAAATACCCCAATCTGCCAAAAAAGGAGCTGGTGGAGACCAAAAACAAAGCTAAAATAAAGAAAACATTCGACTTACACTGGCATATTGGACACAAACACAACTCAACATGAAGGCAAATGTTAACGCGTAACTGGGAATGTTTTGTATTATATAGTTATGATGTATTTACAAACCATGGATACGTTGAATGTCTATATTTTTTATTTTATTTTATTTCGTTAGTAGAACGAGCGATACACCGAACAAGTATATTGAACAACCATTATTGAAAGTTTAGTAGTATATTAACGAGTATAAGAAGCAAGAAAATCTTACAAGGGTCTGTTGGAGGGGTGGTAGACGGGTCAAACAAACACAGAACTTTCACCCAGGACACTGCTGTTGTAGTCCTGTGAGAAACAGAAAGTAATAGTTCACTTGAGGCTTGCATGGCATTGCCGTTAGGTTTGTTGAGTAACTTTACGAAAGAAAGTCCGCTAAGGCAATTGTTATTTTTTATGCTATTTACATTTAAAAGCTTGTTAGGTTACGTTGATACATTACTATTTTAACATAATCTATGATTATTTTTTCTAACCTTAACGTAGTAGTTTTGTTCACAACGTACCGTATCCGTGGTTTGCAAACATTTACTTTGCTAAATTATTCAAGGGTGAAACAATCTTGTATTACACTCAGTTTCCAATATATTACATACCCTTGGCTTAAGATAGCACAGTTGAATCTGACAGTCCAAATCCTCACTCTGTGAGGGTTATCATTTTCAGTTTATAACTTTTAAGAGAGGCCTTGATTGTTAAGGACATTGTTTGTGGGGATATTGAAATGTCTTGCATTATACAGAGAAGTATTATAGACTCATTGGTGAAATCGGGGGAGACAAAATAATATGATTGTGATTTTTTCAACTGTTATATTACAGCTGATCTTACATTAGGCCAGACCATCATTCCACATTAGTACAAGCACAATTACATTTAATTGTTTTAAAAACAATGTAATGTTAAAGGCTGTATATTATTGATGAACATTTTGAAAAATTATATTATTTAATGTTTAGATTCATCTGCAACTCCCTTCCCCCCCAAAAAAACCCCAAAAATTGTTTGCAGCCTGATTATTTCTCATCTCTCACCTTTTCATCCTGTCTGTTTGGTCTACCTTTCTTCCTTTCTTCCGTCTCTTCCTTTTCTCCGTAAGTGTTGCAATTTGAACTGTGGAGTGGCTGTTTTTGGCCATGCTGCTCTGTGAGTGGAGGGGAGGGGGGGTGAACTCTGATCCTTTTCTCTTTCCTTCCTCCCTTCTTCTCTGTTTATTGGCTGAGCTGTGGTCTGTAGTCAGTGTATGTGTCCTTCATGAGAAAAAAGTTTTTGGAATAACAAATCCTTATTTTATGATTTTATGTTGTGACTTCTTTCCCTCCAGTATTGTATTTTAAATTCATGATTTGGTTGTAGTTGTAGTCATGCATTATACTGTGTAAAGTGTTAAAACCCTACGTTTTGATTGAAAACTTTACACGCATTTATTGTACACCACATCCTTAGCTTGTTTTTTTTATTTTATAATTCTATTTATAATCCTTGTTAAGATATTAGGAATAAAATGTTTATATGATCTCATCATTTTTGGAAAATGTGAAAAATTTATTCCCCTCATCTGGTCTATCACTGCGTTGCAAATAAGCCTGAAAGTGCCTTTACACAATCACCTAATAGTATTTTCAGCTGATTCTTACAATTTTAGAAACAAATTAAGTGTCATTGAAAAAGCATTAGATATATTTTTTCATAACAAATACAGTGTTAGGTCACTCACTATTTCTATAGAAAATTCTACATATGTCCTTCTCTTTGGACTATTGGAGTCCAAAGAGAAGGACTTTCCCAAAAGGGTCCCAGAAGTCCACCAGGGGACCCAGAAGGGAGGCCCAGACTGTTTTAATACCGGCTTCGACCTTCACTAGCCGCTTGAATTGGAGTCTTCAGTGTTTATCACCCTAATAGATGGGTTAGAAATGCTGCATGCTACACCAATTAGTAGGTTTAGAACGCCATTATCATCTATTCACATAGATGATCACAGATTCGAATACTAGAAGACGAAGTTGATCTCTAGTGCCTGTAGTAATTAAGACGGAGCTAAGGAGTTTATGTGACTTGCGTAGTTAATTATAGAAAAGTAATGTTAACAAAAATACTTATTTTAACCCTCATTTTAATCTTTTCCTCAAACTAACCAAGTTGTTTTGGTGCCTAATTCTTACCAAGTAGTTTTGCTAAACCTCGCCATGTAGTGTTGGCGACTAAACCTTGCACAATTGCGACCATTTCGAGGGTATGTTAGGTAGTAGTAGTGTCCTGTTGTACTCTGCACCTGCAGACACACTAACTTGTAAGTAGGAGATTGGGATTGATGTTTTGGTCAAACACAGGACTTTCATCGGCAGACCGCTCTTCATGTCCTGTGTGAAACCAAAAGTTTTACAATACTTTTGTTACGTAACTTACGTACTTAAGTAACTCCCAAACTTACCTAACAAACAATCTCAACCCCAACCTAACCAAGTGGTTTTGCTGCCTAAACCTAAAGTTGTTTTGTTTCAATTCAAAGTTTAGGGTTCACTTTCACAACGTTACAGGTGCATTTTGGTCCATCCCAAGCATTAGAATTGTCGGGATAACCACTGATGATTCCCAGTAAATCGGCAGATATTATTCAAAATGGGTTCACCACAAGAAACATTTCCAGGAACTCCTGATCAGAAGAGCTCACCCTTTGTGGAGGATACACAGTTTTTTACTACAAAGTAAGATATAATAACACTTGAATTCTGATATTATCAGCAGGTCTAAATTAGTTTTGCAGTGGCCATCAGCAAAAGTCAGCACAGATTCAGTCATTTTGGGCAGTTAGTAGAACTAAACCTCTGACATCCTGGTGGGACTGATCCATAGAAAATGTTACAATTCTACTGAATAAGAAAACTGCACTTTCAGTCTTGTTTCGCGCCTACAGATCTTTTTCCCTCAGCCCAGTCCAGTTTGTCGTCATTTTGTATATATGTATTCTGTTAATGTTTCTGTTATTGTATAGTGTCTCATCTTCATTTCTCTGACCCTATTTTCCTTTTGCATTTCCTTGGTTCAAAGCAGCATTTTAGCACAGTCAGAGCAGCTGTCCTTAACTATCTCAATATATTCGTAATCTATGCAGAATCTAACACCTCTCCTTTTAACCAAACCAGCTTTGAGAAAACATGAACACAGCCTAAATCTTTTCCTGACTGTAAAATGCTGCAGATTTAAAACCAACCTGTCCACCACCAAGTGCTGTGGCTGCCCACTACTCACCCAAGAGTGTGTGTGTGTGTGTGTGTGTGTGTGTGTGTGTGTGTGTGTGTGTGTGTGTGTGTGTGTGTGTGTGTGTGTGTGTGTGTGTGTGTGTGTGTGTGTGTGTGTGTGTGTGAGAAAGTGTGTGAGTGTATGTGTGTGTTTGTGCGTTAGGTTCAGAATGGTGTATATTGAGCCTACACCTTTCACTGACTCTGGGTATTTGCTCACATAAGCACCATCTCTTTAATACTTCTTCACTCTCCATCTTCTTGTCTGTCTGTCCCTTTCCTACATGTTGTCTGCTTTTGTCTCCCCTGTTCTCTGACTTTTCTTTATGTGTACGTGTGTCTGTTTATATGAATGTGTGTGCACACTCATGTGTGTATGTGTTTGCACATGCCTGGGTTCTTGTGTGTACGTGCCTGTGCATATGTTTGTCTGCATGTGTGTCTGTGTTTGTGTGTGTGTGTGTGTGTGTGTGTGTGTGTGTGTGTGTGTGTGTGTGTGTGTGTGTGTTTCCTCTCTCCGGCCAGGTGAGAAGGTCATGCAGGATGATGAGTTCACCTGTGACCTTTTCCGCTTCCTGCAGCTGCTCTGTGAAGGACACAACTCAGGTGTGTGTGTGTGTGTGTTGTCTGTTTTCTATTCCGTGAATTGATCTGAAAATATGGCTGAGCCTCTACATATGGGGTACATTTATTAATACTGTTAATGCTGGTTTGAATGCTGATTACAGTTTGAAAAATGTATGGGAAATTTGTTTTTTCAACCAACATGTAAAAAAATGTTTATTGTCTTAATCAGCCCACTGATTGAAGCAGATTCACTTCTTATATTTTGATTCTTTAAGCTTTCCTCCATGTGGATTTCATTCTGAGGCATTACATACAATGTTCTACAGAAATGTTACCAATACTTTATTTATCCATTTTTTAAAACACCTTTTACAAGCACAAAATTGCAGTATTTTGTGATATCTTGTTTCAGACTTCCAGAACTACTTGAGGACACAAACGGGGAACAATACGACAGTCAACATCATTATCTCTACTGTTGACTACCTCCTCAGAGTACAGGTAAGCTCCATTTGTTCACTTCTGCTGGTTCCTGGTTGGTATACATTAAAGGCATCTTCACTGAGTCATACAGTTCTCATACGGACTAAAAAGAACAACTTCCATTATTTTAGTTACTCATTGCTTCTAAAATACAGTTCAGTGTGAACTTAAGCAACACAAATGTGATCCTTTACTATTTAAATCTTGTCTAAAAGGAAATTCTAATTTTTTATGTTTTTACATTAATACAGTTATGACACCATTTCATGCACCTGCTTTATTGGCAGAGAAACAGTTATGCAGCACCAATTACCTGGTTAACAAATAATTGTGACATAACTTGTGACAACGTCCTAGGCATTTGCCACCATAAATTTACCTGTCTCCCAAATGTACACAACTCTTCCAGGAAAGTCAGATGGAATCATTTATCTGTGCACTGCCCCCAATGCAGACCACTGTACATACCATGCACACCTTTCTTTTGCTGTATTGTCTTGCAGAGCCACCCTCTGGTTTTTCTTAGACTAACTCTATTCATCATTTTGCACTCTTGCAGAAAAGCAATGCAGTGTATGGTTGTCAACAACAGTTTGTGAAGTTCCCCCAAAGATACAGTGGGGCAAAAAAGTATTTAGTCAGCCACCAATTGTGCAAGTTCTCCCACTTAAAAAGATGAGAGAGGCCTGTAATTTTCATCATAGGTATACCTAAACTATGAGAGACAAAATGAGAAACAAAATTCCTGAAAATCACATTGTCTGATTTTTAAAGAATATATTTGCAAATTATGGTGGAAAATAAGTATTTGGTCAATAACAAAAGTTCATCTCAATACTTTGTTATATACCCTTTGTTGGCAATGACAGAGGTCAAACGTTTTCTGTAAGTCTTCACAAGCTTTTCACACACTGTTGCTGGTATTTTGGCCCATTCCTCCATGCAGATCTCCTCTAGAGCAGTGATGTTTTGGGGCTGTCGCTGGGCAACACGGACTTTCAACTCCCTCCACAGATTTTCTATGGGGTTGAGATCTGGAGACTGGCTAGGCCACTCCAGGACCTTGAAATGCTTCTTACGAAGCCACTCCTTCGTTGCCCGGGCGGTGTGTTTGGGATCATTGTCATGCTGAAAGACCCAGCCACGTTTCATCTTCAATGCCCTTGCTGATGGAAGGAGGTTTTCACTCAAAATCTCACGATACATGGCCCCATTCATTCTTTCCTTTACACGGATCAGTCGTCCTGGTCCCCTTGCAGAAAAACAGCCCCAAAGCATGATGTTTCCACCCCCATGCTTCACAGTAGGTATGGTGTTCTTTGGATGCAACTCGGCATTCTTTCTCCTCCAAACACGACGAGTTGAGTTTTTACCAAAAAGTTCTATTTTGGTTTCATCTGACCATATGACATTCTCCCAATCCTCTTCTGGATCATCCAAATGCTCTCTAGCAAACTTCAGACGGGCCTGGACAGGTACTGGCTTAAGCAGGGGGACACGTCTGGCACTGCAGGATTTGAGTCCCTGGCGGCGTAGTGTGTTACTGATGGTAGCCTTTGTTACTTTGGTCCCAGCTCTCTGCAGGTCATTCACTAGGTCCCCCGTGTGGTTCTGGGATTTTTGTTCACCGTTCTTGTGATCATTTTGGCCCCACGGGGTGAGATCTTGCGTGGAGCCCCAGATTGAGGGAGATTATCAGTGGTCTTGTATGTCTTCCATTTTCTAATAATTGCTCCCACAGTTGATTTCTTCACACCAAGCTGCTTACCTATTGCAGATTCAGTCTTCCCAGCCTGGTGCAGGTCTACAATTTTGTTTCTGGTGTCCTTTGACAGCTCTTTGGTCTTGGCCATAGTGGAGTTTGGAGTGTGACTGTTTGAGGTTGTGGACAGGTGTCTTTTATACTGATAACAAGTTCAAACAGGTGCCATTAATACAGGTAACGAGTGGAGGACAGAGGAGCCTCTTAAAGAAGAAGTTACAGGTCTGTGAGAGCCAGAAATCTTGCTTGTTTGTAGGTGACCAAATACTTATTTTACCGAGGAATTTACCAATTAATTCATTAAAAATCCTACAATGTCATTTCCTGGATTCTCCCCCCATTCTGTCTCTCATAGTTGAAGTGTACCTATGATGAAAATTACAGGCGTCTCTCATCTTTTTAAGTGGGAGAACTTGCACAATTGGTGGCTTACTAAATACTTTTTTGCCCCACTGTATGTTACAGAAAACTGACAGTGTTCTGCCTGTATTACTGAATGGAAAGTCAATTTTTGTTCTTTATGTTTACATTAGTCCCCTTTTTCTCCACACAGTCTTACATCTGGAAGAGATAACAATAATAATCAAAACAGTTAAAACTGTAACATCAATTTATTAACTGGTTGTTAATCTGTCTAATTGTTGTCTTCTTTCATCCATTCCAGGAGTCCATCAGTGATTTCTATTGGTATTATTCTGGGAAAGATGTTATTGACGAGCAGGGCCAGAGGAATTTCTCTAAAGCAATAAATGTGGCCAAGCAGGTTTTCAATACACTCACAGAGTACATCCAGGTACGAGAAGACTGTTTAAGTCACTGTTAGAAAGACTAAACTAACACCTGTAGTTCTCAGAAAATTCAACTTTCTCAAAAGTTGATGAAAAGATTTTAAATTGAAGGTGTTTATCATTAATATATCATAATTAGTAATTGGTGATTATTAGAGGTCCCTTAACAGAGTGAGCTGTTCCTACATTCAGATGCTACGACAGTGTTTCCTAACTTCTGACCATATTCATTTGAGGAAATGTTTACAGTCACAATTATGAAAATAAGAAAGGAATTATGTTGACAGTAGCCATGCTAGTGATCTGACAGAAACATGTTCGACTATGTAGGTAATGGACAGCTTGAAAGCAACATTACATGGATTTTCTACTATATGTGTAGGCTGTAACTGTGGCAAACGCTCACATATCTGACCGTAGGAAACCCTGATTATGAATGTTGCTAATGCTGTTGTAGGGTCCGTGTACTGGCAACCAGCAGAGTTTGGCCCACAGTCGACTGTGGGACGCTGTGGTCGGATTTCTGCATGTCTTCGCTCATATGCAGATGAAATTGTCTCAGGTGAGTTAAAACGACTGTGGACAAGGTGGTGACAATAAACACAACATCCCCACTTTGAGTTCAGCCATTGACCTTTCTTACCGCATCTCTCTGTCCCCTTATTTTCTGTCTTTTTTCCACTGTAAACTATCTTATGTGGGAAAAAAGTGCCCAGATGTAGTACTTCCTCACCTTCTACCACTACCATACTATACAACCACAGCTGTTGAGACCAGCCTCCCTGTGAAGAAAGCTCATCTTGGTCAGTTGTATAGCTAAAGCAAAAGACCAGAACAAAGAATGACCTGAGAGTTTTGCACACTGCAGCGTCCTCCACCTGGAAACATATTATAATTAAAAATAAACTGCATTCATGCTTTTTGCCCTTTCGTGTGTCAATTCAAATTCTGAATTAATAAATCAAAGGGGATATGATAAACATTTCCTGGAATTCATAGTAACAATCCTTTGTTATGGCATCAAATATTAATATCTCACTTAAAATATCAATGCGAGAAACCTTTCTGAGGCAGTTCTCCCTGCGATTGCTCACAAAGTGGAGATGGCTCTGAAAGTCTCAACTTGTCTTTTTGTCTTTTTCTTTATTTGCATCAGGACTCCAGTCAGATTGAGTTACTGAAAGAACTGATGGATCTTCAGAAAGATATGGTGGTCATGCTGCTGTCTATGCTGGAGGGTAGGTTTGCTTTTCATGAGTACTCCGGTATTGAATGTTTTTCCGCGCTCACCCACCGGCAAAAGGTTCAACGAATGACGGAAAATAACACACTTTGCCGTTGAATGTGAATCAGAAGTAAACGTAGTTACCGTGACCTCATCCATTGGGAAGCCTCGAATTCTGGTCGTCACCATTTTGGTTTTTTTTACTAAATGAACATCATGTTGTATTGAAGAAGACTTTAAACTAGAGCTTGAGACCATAAACTCAGGATTATAATATTTACTGAGCTAATAAATCAAGAGAGAAGTAGAGTAATTTTTCATAGACTTCTATACAATCAGACTTATTTTTGCTATTTTTTTTCCAGAGGAGTCGCCCCCTAATGAGCCTTAGAAATAATGCGAGTCTAAGGCACTTCAGCATTGGCTTTACTTTTCAAAACCGGAGTTTGTCGCAAGGTTTGCACCTGGCACAACCTTAACAGAAAATGAGCAGGGAGCCCAGGGGGCTGATAACACGGAAGAAAGCCAAGGATCGTTCATTTGCACATACCACCCACATAACAACAACACAGAGCTCGCGGAAAATTGGAACATTTTCTCTTTCAGTACATCCTTAAAATGTAGCCCACAACTATCAATGTCCTCAGACAAATGAACAGTGTCATAAGCATGTGCAAATACTTTGACATAGGCTTTGTCTCTTGTGGATGGTTAAAAATATGCCACTTTGTGTCGTGGTTTCACAGGTAATGTGGTGAATGGGACCATTGGGAAGCAGATGGTGGACATGCTGGTGGAGTCCTCCAACAATGTGGAGATGATCCTGAAGTTTTTTGACATGTTCCTCAAGCTGAAAGACCTAACCTCCTCAGATGCCTTCAAGGAGTATGACCCTGACGGAAAAGGCAAGGCTCTAAAACCACTTTTCATCACATTTGTCATTGGGGAAGCATCAGAATGAGATCATTAGAGGGAGCTGCTGATTATTTATAGATTTATGAATTCACTCACAGGTGTCATCTCCAAAAGGGACTTCCATAAGGCCATGGAGAGCCACAAACACTACACCCAGTCTGAGACAGAGTTCCTGCTCTCATGTGCTGAGACTGATGAGAATGAGCTCCTGGACTATGAAGAATTTGTGGAGCGCTTTCATGAGCCAGCCAAGGTAACGACCTAGATGTTTTCAGATCTTTTTATAAAGTCTTATAAGGGCCTTAAATTGTCCAAATGTAAGCCCGTCAATCCTTAAAATCTGTTAATAAACCTATTCTTAGAGGACGGTTTTAACATCTCAAAGGGGGTTTATTGGGAGAGCTCGCTTGTTATTTCTATTTATGTCTTCTTTTCCTGTCTTTCTTTCTTCCGCCTTTCCATTTGTTGTACTCCACAAAGGAGTTGGAGATATTTGTTAGCAATATCCCAGTAGAATTTGGTATAATTCATGCCAGCATGGGGCATCCCTTGTTCTTAGGCTTCTTGATTGGCAGCTCAGTCAGACAATAATAAATCCCTTTGTTTTTGTTGGTTTTGGGGTGACAAAAAAATGTCTAATGCTTGAATTAGACTGAGGTGGGACAAGGAGGAGATAGTGTTTAATTAGTTTCTAAGCTCAACTGAGACATCAAAAGAGCGACAACATACTGTAGTTTAATTTTATACTGTCACGACTTTTCTAATACTTGATTCAAATCAAAATGCCTATAGACTGTTTCTACATTATGTATTTAAATGTAATTTAAGTTGTTTTTTCCCTTCACAAACCTGGGTAGATTATAAATATTAGATTAAAGACTGCAAATTACAGTCACATTTATGCCAGAAAAACATTTACTCCAGAAAAAAGGACTCAAATAATACCATTTGAGTTTTGAGTTTAGGACTTCTGTGACTATAAACAGAAAGCATTTTTACTGTAACAATTTAGATATGTGGAATGTATTTGTATTGCACCTCAAGTATTCAGAGTCTCAGGCATGTCTGAGTTTTGTTTTTTTCTTAATTTACGACTCTAATCTTTAACTTTTTTTTCAAATTGATTTACATTTTTGAGATTTTACTACAAAAAAATTATTTCAAAAATTACTCCTGTCCCCTGGCTCCGTGATTTATTTATTTTTTATCTACAACGGCCCTAATCAACAGTTTCATAGTTGGAAATATGCTGAAAAATGAAATTGTAATGTGAAAAAAACAACACTTAAACCTAAACTGTTATTCAAAAGGACATTGGCTTCAATGTGGCGGTTTTGCTGACCAACCTATCGGAGCACATGCCTCATGACACCCGGCTGCAGACCTTCTTGGAGCTGGCAGATAGTGTCCTCAACTACTTCCAACCCTACCTGGGTCGGATCGAGATCATGGGGAGTGCAAAGCGCATCGAGAGGGTCTACTTTGAGATCAGTGAGTCGAGTCGAACACAGTGGGAGAAACCTCAGGTAAAGTGGGTGCATCACGTAAAATAATATTACATTTGTAAATTTTATTGTCTCACCACTTGATTAGGTAACTGTGTGGAATAGTGACAACTTTTTCCTTCCACATCCTTTTTTTTCAATAATGTACCTTCTGCACAGGTCAAAGAATCCAAGCGTCAGTTCATCTTTGATGTGGTAAATGAAGGCGGGGAGAAGGAGAAGATGGAGCTGTTTGTAAACTTCTGCGAGGACACCATCTTTGAAATGCAGCTGGCGGCTCGGATGTCCGACGCCGGCGAGCGATCAGCGGTGAAAGAGGAGAGTGAGCGGGAGAAGCCGGACGAGGAGAGCCCTGAGATGGGCTTCTTCTCTGTCACCACTGTCCGCATGGCTCTGATAGCTCTGCGATACAACGTTATGGTGCTGATAAAGGTGAGGGCTCACACAGAACCAAACACAGCTAACAATCGAAGTGAGTATTTTAAAGGAATAGTTTATGAAAATATGCTTTTTTTTTTTTGTGTGAGGGGGATAAGAAGATTGATAACAATTTCATGTCTGTGAGTACAATAACTGGTCAGAGATGCTGCACAAAAGTCAGTAAGCTTTAGAGGCGTTGGTAGGTGTATTTGAACTGTGGACAAAACTGTGTTTCCCCCTGCTTCCAGTCTTTATGTTCAGCTATCTAGGCTAATCATGTCCTAAACAGTGAACCCCTAATCACAAATGAAACTTGTATCCATCTACTCATAGTACTCCTAAATTGAAAGCTAATAAGTGCATATTCCAAAAATTGGTGCTATTCCTGTAAAATATTCAGAATTCCAATTTTTGGAACTTTTTAAAGAGCAAGGGAATATCATTTTTAGTTTTCAGAAATACTTTCAGAACTACTAATATGCTATTGTAAGAATGTGTCATATGGCCTTGATGTGATTTGCAGTCAACAGATTACATTACATTACATTACAGTCATTTAGCAGACGCTTTTATCCAAAGCGACTTACAATCAGTAGTATATTACATATCATTCACCCATTCACACACTGATGACAGGCTACCATGCAAGGTGCCACCATCAGACTCTAACTAACATTCATGCAACATCCAGTCCACACCGATGGCAAGCCTTCGGGAGCAACTTGGGGTTAAGTGTCTTGCCCAAGGACACATCGACTGCCGAGGCCGGGTATCGAACCACCGACCCTCTGATTGGAGAACTACCTTGCTCTCCACTACGCCACAGCCGCCCCTACAGATACACAGCATCCTGCTCTCCAGACGCTGCAACTGAAGCCCTTTCTCTCAGTTAAAGGACTTTTGTCCAACAGCGGGGCCTGTCAGTAGGATAAGTGTTGGTGTCTTCTATCATACAGGCACTGTTGTTTGGAGTACAATAATTACTGGTTTTAAGTAGAAAAAATATACATTGCAGGACTCTTGTAAGCAACTTTGATCAAATAATTATTCAGCTAACAAGACAGAGGTATAGGTTGTTCGGTACAGAGAGGATGTCCAGTGTTTAAGTCTACTCACAAATACCAAGCAATTTGAAGAGAGCTCCGTGCCCAGCAGCAGCTGCTCCTTCTCTGACAAGGACCAGAGCTTTGCCCCTCTGCTCCGCTGGTCCCCGCTTCTCCTCGCTTCTCCTCGCTGATCCAGATGGGACCAGCCATGATGACCTGTTCATCACCTTCTGCAGGAAGTTCTTCTGTGTTTGCCGTTGGACGGAAAGAAGTTGCAGGTAGAAGCAGGACTTGGAGCTCATCGCCGACTTCCTGGGAGCCAACACCTACAACACGCTGCTGCAGGCTCACGCCGTAATGCTGAACCCGCTGGTGTGAAGGGAAGAACAGTTGAACCAGAACCAGGACTAGGCGGGCAGAATGTCAGACCCTTGTGCAGTAAATTGAGAGGTTTTCTAAAGGGACTCTGGCAGCTGCAGATCTTAATGGCACAAGGCAGTGGCACTCATGGAATTACTACCACTTTTGTTCACAGGGGCTGCCGAAAACAACACAAAATGAAAGAACATTCCTTGTTAATACTCAATAGCAAAGCAGTTAATTACCACTGAATTGACCATTCACATCTCCTTTTCCTCTCTTGTCAGGTACTGTCCATGAAAGCTTTGAAGAAGCAGATGAAGAAGATAAAGAACATGACAGTTAAGGACATGGTGACCACCGTGGTGTCTTTCTACTGGTCGGTGTTGCTGGGCCTACTCCACGTGGCGTTCAGTGTGGCCCGAGGATTTTGCCGGATCTTCTACAACACCTTCATGGGAGGCAATCTGGTGGAGGGGGCCAAGACCATAAAGGTTGCTATACATGTTTCTGAAAGAATAGAGCAGTGTATCAATAGGTCATCAAGACAAACTAAATATATAAACTGCCTCCATTCCAGGTGTCAGAGCTGCTGGCCAACATGCCTGACCCCACCCAGGACGAGGTGAGGGGTGAAGGGGAGGACAGAGAGAAGAGACCCTCTGCTAAAGAGGACCTGGCTGACCTGGCAGTCAACACCAGTGAGACCGAGCTGCTGTCGGACATTTTTGGCCTGGACTTAAGGAGAGAGGGGGGGCAGTACAAGATCACCCCACATAACCCCAATGCCAGCCTGACCGAACTGCTCAACTCCCCAGTTCCTTCCCCAACACCTCCAACCCCACCCACAGCACCCCCACCTGAGCTCAGACGGAGGCATCAGGTAAGTTATTTCTTATTTCTAATTCATGAACACGTGTATCAAATCCAATAGAAATCCATCCCAAGGTTTCAGTTGTGGTGGACCAACTGTCAGACTACATTGAAAAATAAACTGCCATCAAATTTAAAGCTCAGAGGTTTTAGCCTCAAAATGCTATTTTCCTCTAAAAAGGAATTTACCACAAGTCCTGATTTGACCCCTGAGGTTTCTGCATGACGACCCTGCTACAAACGATATATAAACATCCTTAATCAGTGTATTACACACAGTAACTTTGGCGATTGGAGCACTCCCAGAAATAGACAGCAGCATGGCCATTGAAGCTAAGTAATGTACCGCTGTGGGCGAAACGTTAGTTCAGATCCCACAATAACACAAACAAACTGATCGAGGCAGCGGTAGACCAGCAACTTGCTCTGCAAGGAAAACTCTCTTATTGTTAGTCGAGTCTGGGGGCTTTGAAGAGAGTTAAAGTAACGGCTTCAGTTCCCCGCTGATAAGGGCTGTCTGATGGCTGAAGGTAAAGCAGTGGAAGATTCTGAATGTAGCTTACACTTTAACTGATGTTGATTATGTTTGGTGGCTAAAATACAAATGTTCTGCTGCTCCCGTCCACAGCTGCTTTACCTTGCCATCAGACAACACTTTCCGGTGGGGAATTGAAGCTATTATATCATTCAAAGCCACAAGACTCCATTGACAAAAACAGTAATTTTACCTTGCAGTACATACAGCCCCACTTTAAAATGTACATTTTTCCAAACTTATTACAGCCATCGTCGACTCAGCTAGGGCTAGCATTCAAATTATTCTTAACCTAACTGATTAGCTTACTTTGGTATTCTATGTCACTGCATTTTGCTAACAGCTAAGTGTATATTTCCATTTGAAACCCCCAATAAGAATGCAGACGGACCCGCCCTTTAAACAAACCACAAAATGTTTTCAGATTCTGATTCAAATGTTGCTGATTACGGTGATGAGAGAACAGAGAGAAAAAATATCACAACTATTCAAACTTTAGCAGAAAATGTGTGTTCATGACGGATCATATAAGCCCTTGAAGGTTTTAAGTGCCTCTTAGCCATGCAGCTAGCATGGCAAAAATACGCTTGTTTGTCTAATAATATTTTCTGTTTAAATCACAGAGCTCTTCCTCAGAGGAGAAGGAAGCAACAGCAGAGACAGAATGTGAACCTGAGAAAACATCAGAGTATGTATACTTTTGTGTAATGTAATCTGATTATTACAGATATTGTAAAAAAACAAAATGTACTGTATGGACAGTGCAGACATTAAGGTAAAGCATACAGCTATGAAAGGCCATTAAACCACAGTTACAGAAGAAGAACTTTCTGGTCGTTTGTGTCTCTTTTGGTTATTTTGTGGGGGTTTTTGTTAGTTTTGCATCTTTCAGTGGTCATTCGGTCATTCTTGTGACTTCCCATCAAGAAATGTTAGCAATGCCTTGTAGACTACTAGACAGTAGGCCCATTCAGCAATCTGTCCAAGACAATCAATGGGAATATGTTGAGTTAAAAATCTAGTTACATAAAAAATATATACACATTTACAACTTAGAATAAGCACTTGCCCATTCCATTCACCTAGCCCTCTAAATGACTGAAACAGTATTTTATTGTTAGCTGTGTGAAAATGTGAATTGTTTTGTGATTTCAGGGATGGACATGTAGAGAAACAAGAGAAACAACAGAAGAATGAGAAAATTAAGCCAAAAGTGAGAAGGCATCACACCTCAAAGTCTGATGAACCGGATCTGCAGGAGTCTGCCTTCCTGAAGAAGATCCTAGCCTACCAGAGGAAACTACTGGTACAAGGAACTTCTCTGTCCGTTTGTTACAGTGGTGGTGGTCAACTCTCTGTCAACTCGGTATTTTTTCAGTCTAACAATAACTATTTGGACCTTGAAACAGTTTTTTCCACCCACCTTGTTCTGTGTGCATTCTGAAGTTCAGCTGAAACTTATAAGAGGATTAGCTGGACAGTTCTTTCATAGTTACAGCATTTTTATCCAAATTCCCTCTTTGTGTTACCATCCCTCAACTGCAGCTCCGCACGGGAACGCCATCCAGGGAAAAACAAAGAGGGAAATGTATCTTCAGAATTTGTCTAACTCAGCCTGCTGAATCCTCATATTAACTTGAATTAACTTTACACAGAACGAGAACCCACCACTTTTTGTTGACAGACAATGCTCACCATCAGTTGACGCAGTTTTTAGGAGTTCACACTCAAAACCAGGTGTTGGAAGTCCAACACCTGGTTTTGAGTGTGAAACATCCAGACATAACATTAGTAACTTCTCTTTCTGTCTCCCCTGCAGAACTACTTTGCAAGGAACTTCTACAACATGAGGATGCTGGCGCTGTTCGTTGCCTTTGCAATCAATTTCATCCTCCTATTTTATAAGGTAACGTTATAGCAGGGACGTTGTTATCAGGCAAGAGACGGAAACCTCAATTCTTCATAGACCTTTTTTGCTTTTAGCAAATGGAGAAAGAGAAGTAATGGCACATTCAAACCAATAAAACTTGCAGTAAGACACTGCACGGAGCTGTATTTGTGTGCTGATAAAGGGTAGAGGTAGAAAATGAAATTTGATATTTTGAAAGTTATCAATGCGGCACTATTTTTCTCCTCTAAACGCTTGCGAGGTTAACGTTCAAATTAGCCCAATGCTAATGGAAACTGTATGTTTCCTGTAAACACAGAAGTTTATTTGAAAATACGTGGAAGCCAACACACCATCCCTGACACGCCCAGAAACTGACGCTAGAGGGGGACCTAGAGCATCATAGTTAGAAGCATAGGGTTACTTACCAAGCGTCAGTATGTGTTGCCTTCGGGGTGAAAATGTGTCAGTGAGTCAAATGACCAATGTAGTGCGGAAGTTGTTGCTCGTAATAATGGACTCACAGAGAACTATCACCCAACTTTGCAGTTCCCTTCTCTTCTACATAGCTTGTTCGTATCCAGCTCATAGTTTTTTCGTTTTACACCCCACAACTGTTATGTTTTGGTTTAGCCTCACTACTCCATCAGCTTGTTTCCAGGCAGCTGTTTTTAGTGAAAAAGCTCCATAAACCAACTGTACACCACCTGCTCAGCATCAAACAGCAGACAGACACAGTTGGAGACTAGCTGGTGAACAAATTGGAGCATTCTTCACTTATTTACTTGTCTTTTTTTATTATAAAGCAGGTGTAGGTGCTTTACAAATGCTGTGAAAGCATCAAAATGCTCTATTCACATAGAAATTGCGCACAGCCGTAAGGACTTCCATAAGGTTGTGACATACAATCCAAGAATCCCTTGGCTGCAGTGACGCTGTGAAGATATATGGGAGGGGGGGCTTAAATAGACAGGCGCTAAAATTAAGTGTTTTCAGACAGAGTGTGAATACAGGTTTACGCAGACAGTATGGAAAAAATATATAGTTTTTTAAACATTTAAGCATCTAAACATGTTCCAGTAGAAACCCAAAATACAAGACTGAACCTTAAAATAAGCAAGATGTGCCTCCTTTAAACAACTATGAAATCGTTCCTGCCAGGTTTCTACATCCTCATCTGTGGTCGAGGAAAGGGAAGTGGCGTACACCAGCAGCCAACCAGACAACAGCGTTCAGTGGGATCCACTGGGAGGAGACGCAATGGAGACAAAGGAGGAGGCGGTGGATGAGGCCGGGGAGCCCCTGAAGCCCGTCACAGTCCGTTTTGTCCTGGAGGAGAGCACTGGATACATGGAGCCCATGTTACGGATCCTGGCTGTCCTGCACACTGTCATCTCCTTCTTCTGCATCATTGGATACTACTGTCTCAAGGCACGATACTGACTATTGATACAGCAGAAATAATTCCAAACATTTTAATCTCTATCCGTCATTGAAACCAAAAAATAATTTGTCCATACAGTCCGTCTTATTCAATTATTAGTGATATTTTCAAATATTTCAAATCCAAGGATTTTAACTTTATTATTTATAATTGTATTGCTGTGTGTGTGTGTGTGTGTGTGTGTGTGTGTGTGTGTGTGTGTGTGTGTGTGGTGTAGGTACCACTGGTGATCTTTAAGCGTGAAAAGGAGGTGGCCAGGAAGCTGGAATTTGATGGACTTTACATCACAGAACAACCATCTGAGGATGACATCAAAGGACAGTGGGACAGACTGGTAATCAACACACAGTGAGTAGGCCCTGTGTGTGTACGAGGGTGTGTATAGATGAGCTTGTAGTGCGTGCTATGCAGTATATATGTAAAACATCCCTTGACAAGATGTGTGAAGAACCAGGTGGAAGAATATGAGATGCGGTTCCATCTTGTGCTTTTTGTTGCAGTTTTTTACACTTACATTTGTTAATAATGCACCTTTATGTTTGTCCTCCGATTTTTAGATCTTTCCCTAACAACTACTGGGATAAGTTTGTGAAGAGGAAGGTAGGTGCTCCTGTTTTTGTACTCACTAACGGTCTTTTCCTACCACCGGGTGTCCTAAAGTTTCCAGCTAAGAGTTTTCCTCTTAAGAGCCTTTTACAAAACTGTGGGATTTACTAAATAACAAAGACCACTCCCGTGCGAAGAGAAGGGGCTGAGATAAAATAGAAAAGATAGGACTGAAGAACAAGTTGAATTAAGATAGATATAGGTTGATTCATTGATTTTAGGTTAGATTAGTAATTCTGACGGCTGAGTCTAACATCATCAGTGCTGCAAACTGTTTCCTGTATTTTGTCCAAAAATATGGATTAAAAGTGTTTTACAAACCACTGATGTGATGAGGCACATTACTGACTGTGAGTAGGTCTTAGGGCCAGGTTCTCCTAGAAAAGTGAAGCCAATGAGGAAATGCCTTAAACATGCATTCTCTCTAATGGCCATCAGGGCGAGACTCGTCCGGTTGCAAAAATAAGTTTTGTTGTATAGAAGTCAATTAGAAAATGACTCAACTTCTCACTTGATTTATTCCCTCAGTAAACATTGTAAACATGAGTTTATGGTCTCAAGCTCTAGTTTAAAGTCTTCTTCAATACAGCGTGATGTTCACTTAGTAAATGATGGTCCCGACGGCCCAAAAACAAAATGGTGACGAAATTATGGTTCAATTAGGGTCAAATAGACAATAAAGCAGGGTATGCTTTAGGGCAGGGCTACCTTGTGATTGACAGGTTGCTACTACTACCAGAGCCGTAAAAGACGTCTAAACGTCACTCATTCACTGTCCAAATATGGTCATTTCATTTGTTTGCAAAAGCTGGCGACAGTCAAAATCCAAGATGGCAACGGCCAAAATGCCAAACTTCAGGCTTCAAAACGGCAGTCAACGAACCAAAGGGTGACGTCAAGGACTACGTCCACTTCTTATATACAGTCTATGTGTCTGATGGAGTACGGAATAAGATCTGGACCTGTTTGGACAGCAGGTTGCATCAAACCATTGGGGAGAGATTATGCTGACTTTCGTCTCTGTAATCAGTAACATACAGTACCAGTCAAAAGTTTGGACACACCTTCTCATTCAACTACTTTGAAGAATCTAAAATATAAAACATATTCTGGTTTGTTGAGCATTTGTTTGTTTACCACATAATTCCATATGTGTTCCTTCATAGTTTGGATGTCTTCAATACTAATCTGCAATGTAGAATTTATTTTTTTTTAAATAAAGAAAAACCATTGAATGAGAAGGTGTGTCCAAACTTTTGACTGGTACTGTACACGATTTACAAAGTACCTGCACGTCACACACTGCATCACTTCGGGATGTAAGTTTAGCCTGACAGAGGGAGCTGTGTGCCACTTTAAGCTTTCTCTCTGACAGACATACTCTAACTTCCCTCTCACACACACACACACACACACACACACACACACACACACACACACACACACACACACACACACACACACACACACACACACACACACACACAGTCAATATCACTCCATCTCTCTTTTCTCTGTCTTCATAGTTATGTCAGATACGTTTTTACGTCTTTAAAAACACATTATATGGTGATTTGATTCACATTTCAGTGGGTCCTTCTCCCTCCTGCCTGCGTGTCTCCTCACAGTTCTACTCTCCCTTTTTGGTAATTTGACTAATAGCTAATGACCAATGAAAGCTTCTAAATAGACATGGTAGCCCTTGTTTATCTGTATGGACAGTTCATTTAGAACATTATTATGAACTAAGGCCAGGACACATTTTTCTCCTGTAATTCTGGGAGGTTTATTAAAAATAAAATAAAAGATAAGTTTTGGCATGCTAAACCTTGTGAGCCTTAAGCTCCCAACCACTCTAGTAAAACACAGTAGATGTGCTGGCGTTTTAAAAATATACAATTATTTTGGAAAAATATACAATTATTTTGGAAAGTGTTTCTTCTTCAAGAGGTCCTGCTCTTCCTCAGGTGATGGATAAATATGGAGAGTTCTACGGCCATGACCGCATCAGTGAGCTGCTGGGAATGGACAAGGCTGCTCTGGACTTCAGCGACTCTCACAAAAAGAGAAAGCCAAGGAGAGACAGCTCACTGGCTGCTGTGTGAGTATTCTGTGTGTGTGCAGAGACAAATATGTACTAATTCTTCCCCTGCACACTAAGAGCTTGATTACAATGAATTAGCAGATTAACCAATGACCCGATTTACACACAGATTTAATTTTGTTGTGGCAATAATGCATCTGCATGCATTAAACTACTGTAATCAAAGGAGTGCTTCTATTAAGGCATAAAAAACATGAAAGGGTAGTATTTAAATATACAACTTTTTACAGATTTACTAAGCAGGGACTGCAGTAATGTTAACAATGGCCACAGCATTCCATGGTGTGTTGGCCATAATTGTCATGTACTTTATATGATCAAAAATACACATGCTGTTCTGTTGATCACCCATTCAACAGTGTACAGCTTCTATGGATCCACCAACGACGGCGCATTCATTAACAGCTCAGGCTCCATTTTTTTATTTTATGTATTGATTTTTACCCATAATGGCCCTAATACGCTGTTGTATTTACTATAAGTTGCCAATTTAAAGGTCTCTTTTTGAAAAAGGGTGTGCTTCAGAGGCTCGACTCTGGTCATATAGTATCACACATGATGGTCCTCTGTGAGCACCTTCTCCCTCTGTTATCAGGCTGAACTCCATTGATGTCAAGTACCAGATCTGGAAGCTGGGGGTTGTATTCACAGACAATGTAAGTATGTAGAGGCAGAACCATGCATGTCTGGCTCCATGTGGATTTACTGCTGAGCTTCCTGTTCACAAATAACACTTTCTTGTCTTTAACTTTAAGAATCTAAATTATCAAGTTGTTCACAGTTATTCCTGAACTATTAATGAAAATTAGGTTGGCCATTAATACAAATTAAAATACTGTTTATGTATGATAAAAAAATATAAAACTGTGGCTTAATTTACCATAATTTGTTTTCAGCTCTGATTTAAATATACCACACTTTCACTACAATATACTCTGTATATTGCACTACACTGACTTATTGAATAAGGTTATAGCTGTTACTAATGTGGTTTCTCGCCGATATGTGAATATTTAATAAATTATTTATTTATTACCTGGGCATGGATAGCAACAAATAATTGAATCATTAACAGTCACTTCAAATCACATTATCATGAACTAATTCACTTACCTGCAAATTAAGTTGAATAATTGAGCATTGATATGTTCAATTTGAAATGCACCGTTGTCAATATGTATCTGTAATAGTCACTTGCTTGACTAACCCCTCTCTCCCTGGCTCCTTGTAGTCCTTCCTGTATCTGGCCTGGTATATGACCATGTCCATCCTGGGTCACTATAACAACTTCTTCTTTGCTGCCCATCTGCTGGACATCGCCATGGGCTTCAAGACGTTGCGTACCATCCTGTCCTCAGTCACACACAATGGCAAACAGGTAAACAACTGCGTGCTCAGCTGCAGTGCAGTCAACATAAATACAACTGGACACATATTTTGGCATTAGCTCGCTTTTACTCAAACACCTACCTGCAACTACTGTATGTAAACCAAAATAACAGACATTGATCGGTCCCCATCTGAAGTCCCATTGGCAGACTAGACATTTAGCTGACTCACTTCTACGCTGTTGATTCTCAGATCTACCTCCAAGACATTAAAGACTGGCTAGCTCATCATGTCCTTCAGTTTAATGAGGACAGGACAGAGATGCTTCCCTCTAGCCCACCACATCACACCACTGTTACTGTCATCAACTAATTTAAATGAATTCCATTTAAATTAACCTTCCAAGTGTGTTGCAGACAAAATATAATGTCTTAACCTACATATGACCTCCAAATTTAACCAAGGAAAGAAAAGTGAAGCAGTGCATTCTTTACCCTAACAATCAATATTATTTTTTTCTACAGTTGTCCACAAGTGATTATGAACAACCCATAATGACACCAACACAGAAATACTACACTCCATATGTCCAGATAGACAGATCAACCATTATACACAACATTTCATACAGCATTTTACAGTATACTAAAGTGCTGACTGAGTTAACAATGTTGTACTATAGTGCATCACAGCAGCCTCGTCCTCTCCTCTGTCTTCCAGCTGGTGTTAACAGTTGGCCTGTTAGCAGTGGTGGTGTACCTCTACACAGTAGTGGCCTTCAACTTCTTCAGGAAGTTTTACAACAAGGGTGAAGATGGAGAACTGCCTGATATGAAGTGCGACGACATGTTGACAGTGAGTATGAGAAGTGTGTAGCTTTAAGGTCAGACCATAGACTGTATATAAAGTGGACAGTCACTGCGACATCGCCCATTGGTTTGAGAACTACAGTTTTGAAACACTGAGTTCCAAGTAGGTCTATCTGTGGATTTGCACAACTACAGGACAGGACTACAACATGACACAGCCACAAAACAATAGCAGTTCAATCTCGGAACCGGTCAGCTATCAGTATGACTACAGAGAAAGCCTCCGGGGGCAAGGGGCTTTATTTTCTGGGGTTCCGGTTGAGCAAGCTGATATCCAGGCCAACACTTCTGTTTACCATGCACTGTTCCTTGTCCGATTAGCAACTTCGGATGCAAGACTAAATGTTGTAAATATTGTCAGTTTACAAGCTAATTTTAAACCGATTTGAAGCACGTCTGCGTCGGTGGGTTCAAAGATTTCAATTCAGTCAATCTGTTCCGCCTCTTTTGCTCTCCACAAAGAATGTTTAGCTGCATCACTTCCAATGCCAGAATCTGGTCCCATTGCCTACTGATCCTAACATTTTTATTTCTGTTAGGCATTTAACATGGGGGTCTATAGGGATTGACCTCGGTTTGCAGCCATCCTCAAGTGGCCATTTGAGGAACTGCACAATTTGTCACTTTTGTTTGAGTCAGACACATTCTCAAAGCATTGTGCTCTACTAGAATGGCAAATACAGTTGACTTGACAGTGCAATGGCTCAGAGGAGCATTCCGGGATAACGACATGACTTGGATGGTCGGTGTTAACTCTGAGCATTATGACAACATTTTAGAATGTGATAAGGAACAAATACCTGATCGGACATTAAATGAATGAGCTTACAATGGGTAAAATGTGGATGAAGGGTGAGTTAATAGTTTTTGCTTTGTCTCAACAAGTAACAGTTAGATGAATGGTGACAGCTGAGACAGATCATTTCTGGTGAGATATTCTGAAACTACAATCTGCACATTACATTTGTTAAAATATCTTTATCTTTGGCTCATTGCAGTGGCTCACTGATGTTAAGCACATGTCAAAAGCCTGTTTCATTGAAAGTAGGAAGTATCATGAGGAGCCTGTCAGTAAAGAGCGTCCAGCTCCATTTATGGACAGAAAGTCATGGGTCCGAGCTTTTGGTATGACGGTGTTCACCCTCAGGCTCTGTATGCGGTTCAGCTGAGCTGCTGTAAGATTACACGCTCTTTTTTGGTCCTGTTTATTTTCCAGCTATCTGTTAGAATTTTAGGAATAGAATAGGAATAGGATCAGAAGGGGGGATTTTATGCTACCAACCTGGGGTGCTTATCATTTTGAAAGCTCAAGTAAAAGCTCTTTGGGTACAGTAACAGTGATGATCCTGGATAACGGGATCTGGAAAATCAAGTGAAAACTGGGCAACCAGTTTCATGATGCCGGGAGCAGGTTGGCTACAGTAGCAGCATAAACTCCTATTGTGGTTTGTCCTCGTTAAAGGTGAACTAGCTTTATGGTACAGGTTAGTGACACTGTGAGCTTAGCACAACCATAGCTGCTAACCCACGAATCTCACTTCATGCTACAGGCCATGGTACTGGGATAGCACGATTATTATGCATTATAATTTTGGTTGTGTAACTCATATTTACAAAAGGTCTGTGCCCTTGATGCATATTAGCCTAACAGGTATATTCAGGTGGGATGAATAAACATTTGATAGGAGTCAGATATCTAGGAACATCTTGTCAGTGATGGAGGGAGGAAACGAGTAAAGACAGAATGAATGACTGCTGTGATGAGGCTGTTCCCTGCTACCAAGCCATCTGATAGGAATACTATAAAAGGACTCTGTGGTGTGTGTTTTCTGGGGGGAGGGGGTCCTTCTGTCACCCGGAAATTTCAGGACACACACACTCTAATCCCCTATAGTCAGTCACCCATAGCATTCCATAGAGCTCCTCTGTTTCCTATTAAGGGTCCGCGGGTGGCAGCTCTAACTGATGTACAGGAAGGTGACAGGAGCTTAGTGGGATGGAGGGATGGACAGATAAAGGGCCACTGCCTCTGGCAGGTTTCTGCTCTTTCCTCTCCTCCCTTAATGTGAATAAATCCCTTAAAATAATACTCACACTAGAATGAGAGCTGATCTCTTCTTTTCGATTCATTTATTTTTCGCTTAGCCTTCACCTCTCTCTCTCTGTTTAGGGGTTTTCCCATCATGTTCCCTCTTTCTCTTTTTGCTCAGTTTTTCTTGTTCCCTTAATAAACACAGTATGTGTGTTCAACCATTTCTTGTCTTTCCACCTTTTTCCAGGTTTTTCACATTTACCAAGATGCATTCTCTTGAGACTGAGACTCATTCTATTTCTTTCAAAGGCATTTTCTCTTTTCAAGTGATTGTGTATTTTGGACTTTGTTGTTCAAATGAGGTACATAATCAATGACCTGCAATTTTTAAATGTTACTTAAATTTAGTGCAAAAAAAAAAAGGTTTGCACGTCATTGCATCATCTTAGCAAAGTTGTTTTTAATTCAGTCGATGTAATTTGCAATAATCACAACTGCTTCCCATTTCAGATCAAGCACGTAACGTTCTCCCCCCTCTCCCTGTGTGTCTCTTGCCCCATCTCCCAGTGCTACATGTTCCACATGTATGTAGGTGTGAGAGCAGGTGGAGGGATTGGTGACCAGATTGAGGACCCAGCAGGTGACGAGTATGAGATCTACCGCATCATCTTTGACATTACCTTTTTCTTCTTCGTCATTGTTATCCTCCTGGCCATCATCCAGGGTGAGGGATCCGACGCGCGCACACACACACACACACACACACACACACACACACACACACACACACACACACACACACACACACACACACACACACACACACACACACTGATTCCCTTTTGTTGTTATGCTGGTTACGGTAAAACTAGTCCTGAGTTGCCTCCATCACTGTCCAGGTCAGATCCATATCTTATAACCATGCTTCAGCACTCATGATCATGAGTGGCTTTTATGTTCTTACATCAGAGAAGTCTAATATCTGAGACTTGAGTTCACATTTGCCAATAAATTTGCCATCTTTTTGCAGTAACACTGTCAACTCATATCCATGAATATTGTTATTAATATGTTATTTGGGCAGTAACTAAAGATTTTATAACACTCTTTAAGAGACACAGTCATTGCAACATACACACTGAGCTTTGCCTCGGTTGAGCTACTTATTTTTCCTATCTGCGTCTCAAGAGTTAGACCCTGACCTTCAATTAAGGATGCAACCAAACAGATCCTACGAATGGAAACTGTAACCTCCTGCTCACTGGTTTCCCAAAGACATCACTTAGCAACTTCAACTCGTGCAAAATGCTTCAGCTGGAGTAATAACAAAAATAAGAAGACCTGTCACTCCAGTGCTCGCCTCTCTACACTGGCTAACAGTATCCTATATGATTGATTTGAGTTCCTACAAAGCAGAATGTCTGTCACTCTATAGTCATACACTCTTAGATCAAGTACCTCAGAGAACCTTATCAGAGTATGAATAAATTAATGCCTTTTTTTTATTATCTAGTTTGACAGATATTCCAGTGTCAAATATTTCCAAATAGCTGATACTTTGCTCACTTACACTCTCAGCTAGCATCTGCCATATCGGTACTACGCATGTACATTTCTCAGCAGAGATGAGAAAGAAGTGAGCTGGTTCGCACTAAAAGTGAAGCAAACTTTTTGCGGGGTGCAATGATATAGAAAGTCAATGCAAATAAGTGGATAAATGGGAATTTGAGCCTGGCGATGCAAAAATGCGAAATTTGCGTAATTGAGTACTGCAGTGTCGTGAAAGCTTAACTGCATTGAGATCCTGTGATGCCCTGATGTTGTTTAATCAGATAAAGCCTTCAGTGGGCACCCAGAGCTCTTCCTCATATTTGATCAGGCACCAGTGTGCTGTGTGAACTATGTGAATGAACCATAGTCTGTTTATTTTATAAACAATAAAGTTGCTGACGTATTTATGCCTAGATGACTCTTTTTTTTAGTGCTGATGTAGCAGGTACAGTGTTAGCATAGCCTAGCACTAATCGATCCGAACTCCATTCAGGAAAGTTGTTTGCTTTTCATCTTGCAGCCAGACCAAATAAACAATGAATTCAGACTTTTTACAAATATCAGTATCTGAACAACTCTCACTACAAAAACAACTGCATATATTAGATGTAGTACTATTAAAGGTCCTTTAAATGTGGTTGTGGTCCAGGTGGCTAATGTCTACAACATCTGTGGTCTGAACACTCTAGGGTTGATCATTGATGCTTTTGGGGAACTGAGGGACCAGCAGGAACAAGTGAAAGAAGACATGGAGGTGAAAAGACACACACTCACATTCTTTACCACTACAAACAATGTACTATTATACAGCACATGAATGACAGGTGTAATATAGAAATGCATGGAAATAAACACTGCAGGTAAATGTTTTGTGTAATGACAATCACTTAACACTGACACGTTTCTTTTCCAGACCAAATGTTTTATCTGTGGAATAGGTAATGACTACTTTGACACAGTGCCACATGGCTTTGAAACGCACACGCTACAGGAGCACAACCTTGCCAACTACCTGTGAGTACATCTGGAGATAGTATGTGTTTTTGTGTGTTGACTGGTAAACTCTAATGTTGTGCCAACCTGTATTTTATAATTATGCCTGCCTTATGCAAAACACCTGAGTTTTTTGAGTGATGGAACACAAATCGGTAAACGACAGCATGGCTGTTGGAGGTTTCTTGTATTCAGTGAATTATTATAATTATGTGTAGTTCTTTTTTTGCCCAATTTGGGTAAAAAGACTCAGCTCCCATCAGCTTCAGAGCTCTGTGTTGATAGTACATTGGTTGGATTTTATTTAACATCAGGCTATGTTGGTGTGTGTTTGTGCATGTGGGTGTATGTGTGATAATATTGTAGGATGTTTTCTAATGTGCGTGTTTGTGTGTGTGTTTCAGATTCTTTGTGATGTATCTCATCAACAAAGATGAAACAGAGCACACAGGCCAGGTAAAGCAGCTCCTTTTCCTTTGGTCTCAATACATGTAAATTACTGTATGATTATGAATGTTTTAATGTAGTTTGTAGCCTACAGCTCAGCTTTAAGCGTTCCTACAGTTGAAGCATACTGAGTCCTTTAATGGTTCAGTATCCGTGTTTCCATTCACATATTTCTTATATGCATTAAAGTATTGCTTTAGAAGTATTTAGAAGTATAAGCTGTATCGAAACGACAACATTTGTTAAAACTTTCCTCAATTGTGCCCAAAAGTTTTTTATGCTCGCTTCAGATGGGTTTTGCCATATTTGATGCGCTTAATGGATTATGGAAGTGCCTTTTCCGAATAAATTGTGGCTTAGCGAATATTTAACTCACATGACTGATCAGCTGTTTTTTCTTTGTCTCCGGACAGCATGAAACATGACCAATCCTAAGTGACAAAAAAGAACAATTAAAACTAATCAATTGAAAGAAAGAGAAGACTTCTCACCACTTTTTTTCATCTTACATGTGTTAGATGGCCAAGGCCACTTGTTTTGTTTCCGGTTCGCAACCTTTCCTACTTCTTCTACTCTGTTTACTGGTGGACTACAGCCATGTGTTGTCTGCAGTACCACTATCTGACCAAACTAAGCTGTAGCTGAGTTTATTTGCTCCAAACCAGTTGATGGAAACTAATTCACCTTTATTTTTTGCAACATTTCAAAAGTTTGATTGACAATTGAATGGAAACACAGAGTGTTTGAAGCTGCTGTTACTAACCTAAGTATTTCTGATTCCAAATATGCTGTATATAATGTAATCCCTTCCTTCCTCTTCCCATCTGTCTTAAAGGAGTCGTACGTTTGGAAGATGTACCAGGAGCGTTGCTGGGAGTTTTTCCCTGCTGGTGACTGTTTCCGGAAACAGTACGAGGATCAGCTCAACTGATCTGTTCTTGGAGCAACAAACTCTCCCCTTTCATACTGCAACCTGTTCAAGGCCCTCTAAAGCCATCTTCCTGTTGCTTATCCCTCAAACCTTTCTAACTGTTCTCTAAGGAGTCCCTGTTCTACCGAACAAAGGGTTCTACACTTGACTCCATTTCCCAGTTGAGCAAGAAACACATTTCCAGCTTCCTCAACAGACCCCACCCTAAGCCTTCCTCCTGGCTCTTCCTCATCCAGGCACTCAACACGCCAGCTCTGCCCCAACTTCCAGCACACTTTGTTTGGAATGCTTCTAACTCTGACTTTGTACATAGAAAATACCAGAGTCTATGCTGTACAATACGGGACTGGTGGCACGTCAAGGTTTTTGGCCCAGATGATGACTTCTTTGCTTCATATTATTCTACATTCACAGTAACAAGCAAAAAATACTATGGAATACTGGAGCAAAGGAAAAGGGAAGGACCAGACGGATAAGGGAGGAGAGTGGAAGGAAAACGAAGAGAGAAATCTTCTTAAAAGACTTTCAGGACAATGACCGATACACAAAGAGCAGACATTACTATGATGATTTTTACGACTTTTCATGTGTACAATGCACGTTGCATGTAGGTACAGGTTGTGGACGCAAAAAAGGAGCACCTGTTCAACCCTGCTGTAATCCAACGCAACAGCTCTGCAATAATCAGACCTTTGAGAAGCTTTCTATGTCAGCTTTTGTTAAAGACTGTCAAAGAGGTGAGGCAACGATTAAACTCTAGTTTGTGGAACATGTCAAGTGGGAAGATGTTAGGTGCCTCTAAATAATAATATCTAATGCAACACCACTAAACTTCAGCCTCCCGCAATTACAAGAGTCAAATCAACACCTCTGTGACACCGTCAACTAAAACTGAACATCCTGATCTTCACAAATAGGGCTGTTGTACTGGATTGAATTAAAGTATAGTTTACAGATGTTCTTATTGTGTCCTTACCCTGTACATGCCAACACTGTGTGTGAAGGGCTCCTTAACTTAGTGTTCACATTTGCTAGCACCATGATCAAAAGTCTGTTTTGTTCCAGTAGAGCTGAGTGACCTGGACACATGCCAAAGTATGGACATCAACAAGTCATAATCCTCCATGAGCCTGCAAGTTATCTATATCTTTTTCTCTTTCTTCTTTTAAAAGACTACAGAAATAAATAAATCCCCCAAAGTATGTTTTCAAAAATGGTTAAATTTATTAATGACATTAGTAACTGAATATATATATTTTTTTATTTTATGTGATCTTTTGCCCCAATAGCAGCATGGCCTTAGGATAGAGATGTGTGTCTGTCCAACAGTCTGGTCCAGATCATAATAGGTGGGCAACCATTGGTCAGATGGCCATGAAATTTAAGGTTCTAAGAATAGCAAAAAAGTCAGCATGGTTGTTCTGTGCAGTAGTGTTGTGGTGTGTAAGGAACATCACAGCCTCTAGGTGTCACTAGTCGGGGTTAGGACTTTTTTCAGTTAATGCTACTTAATTAGGTCTGTTAGCTAAGATAAATAATCAACCAGACTGGAGCAGCCCATCAGTCACAGCTGTAGGATGGGCCGAAGACACATGATCAATGTATGGATGGAAGCAGGGGGATGGGAGAACGGAGGATATAGTGCCTTACTCAGCCAGGGGTGAGTTATGCAAGCTGAAGGAGGAGAGAGGAATGTCAGAGAGCCTCCCATAAATACAATGTAAAGACTGAGGATGACTCCTAGAGCAGGTTTACTGTGGTGGTGTTTATGAAAGACAGAAACTATCATGTGTGAGCACTATAGGAAAGTAGAAGTAGAAGGTCAGAGAGAGAAATGCCCTCAGGACTTTGTTATTGGGAATATGAAATGACTGGCATGCCTCAGTGGTCCTTGAGCAGTTTCGATGCACACCTGTGTAGAAGCATCACTTTTCACATGATTTCACATTTCACATGCGCTTGTATTGTAGCTTTGTGCTGTGAAAATAGGGGTGTGACTATTAAAAAAAAAGTACAATTTATTGTGTTTTAATCAATTCTGTTTGATTACACAGAACTGTCCAATGATCTTTAAGCAGCAGCAAATGAGGATTGGATATTGAGGGGGATGCAGGCATTGGCATGCAGTGTGTCACTAGTGGTAGCTATGTGATAGGAGGAACCTAGTGAGTATAGTATTGTGGCACTTGTCCAGTGTAGATGGCTTCTTCCTTTTTTCACAAAAACATTCAATTGTTTTGAGTTGGCTCCAAATACACTATTAGTTGCAAGTTTATTAGGTACACCCAAGCAGCAACCTCCGGCAACCTCTGGGTTTGAAAAACGAAGCACATGCGGATATGCAGTTCCTTTAATGGCTACTTGAGGCTGGCTGCAAAAACAAATCATCTCATACCCCAATGTTAAAACTCACCCGTTTTAATTGTATTTATACCTAAAGTTGTACGTAATGAATGGTGTGGACGCTTTAAGTGAAAAGCCGCTACCACAGCAGTCCCAGGAGTGGGCTTGTCATTTCATCCAGTTGTCAGGAATTATTTTGCCTGTTTTTCTCCAGCCAAAGTCAGCCTCCCAATCAGTATCACACGTAATGTGAATTATGGTTGCATCTTGCTAACCAAGCTAGCTAGCTAGCACTAGCTAATGTTACCAGGCCCCACCGAGCCTCGATCCTCTCAAGGTCCACACTCTTGTCTAAATATGATCACATCTGACTCCTGAAAAAGTAAGACAGTGACGGCCAAAATGCCAAACTTGCTAGTGGAGATAATAAAGTGACATCTGAGTGTATGTTGCAATAAACTTGTTGAGTCTACTGCAGAACAAGCTCTGTGTGGGATGGCTGTTCCAACAGCATGAACGGTTTCCATAACCCTTAACAGTTTTCATTATGCCATACCTTCAACTTTAACGTGGCAATAGACATTATTTTTTTTTGCTTTAACTTATCATTACTCAGTAAATGTTGATTGGACAATGTAATGGTTAAAGAATAATGATACATTCAAGGCTCAAGGGCCGCCGCAGAAAGATGTAGGGTATATAATGGAAACACGGGGTGTATTCCTCTGACCTTATCATAGCACTGTGATAGGGGTTTTGTAGTTCAAATTGGGATTCTCATGGTTGTCTTTTGCTTTGGGAAGTAACCAGGCTGGCTAAAGCTAGCAGCTAGATAACCAACCAGAAGCTACAAGGAAGCCAAGACCAGAAACAAACAGTTTATGTTTGTTCTAAATAAAGACCATATTTTCTTGCGGTGGCCTTTCTAAGATGAACAGGGGTAAAGCTTAGCCTACCTCATTCTGTTTTATCTAATCCGGTTGTTTTAGCGGCGCCAACAATATTACCACTTGGAAACTGTAGTTGTCCCTAAGTTGAAGAGTTCATGCCATTTAAAAAATGGATTAATCGTGTTACCTTAACTGTGTTTTAGTACACACTCTGCTGTAGACATACATACTGTATCCATCTGTTCTGTCTTGTGGAATATAAGTCAACATCGAGAGACAGAAATCCATTATCCATGACAATATATTCCTTTGTATGCTACTTTTTTTCCTACTCTGTACTTTAATTGTTACACCCCTCACTGCAAAGCAGGAAGACTGTGTTTAAAGTGAAAGAAAAGTTCCATAGCACACATTTCATGACTTACAAAGTTTGACCTTATAGGATTTGGGTGCACAAACAAGGGCCAAATAAAGAAAGAAACAATAGCATCATAAACAAAATAGTCTATTGAAAGCATCACTTTAATTTGACAGACATTTTATTTATTTATTTTTATTACAGATTCATTCCTTACTGATGGGTGTGTGTGTGTGTTGATTGAATGAATGGTCATAGCTGGCAAATATTCAGAAAAAACATGTCTTCAAAACATTTTCAAACAAGGATTGTTTATTTATTTATTTTATTATTGTTTTTGGTGATTATCTTATGCCATACAGCAAAGAGAGTTACTCTTTTTGTATGGACGTTCTCCAAAAAGATATCTTAAAAAAATGCCATTGCATGATTATTATGCAGGTTTGATTAACAAATATAACAAAGACACTAAATCTGTGTCACCTTTAAATTGTTTAATAAGATTATTTAAGATGAATTAAGATTTCTGTATTATTGTATTTAAGTGTTGTGGGCTTCATTGTAACTATTCAAGTCATTTGCCACGGGTGCATCCCTCAGAAAAAAAAAAGAAGTGGCTACTGCTTTTCTCTCACTTATCCATCTCTGTTTAAATATGCTATGAGTCAAATATTTGTTTAAGTATCATTTGGTTTTAAGCTCAAGCAATAGCCCTTCAGGGAGTGTATGGGAGGTGACTGACCATTGTAAATTGCAAAAAAAAAAGGCAAAACAAATAAAAGCTTGCTTAACTTTGTCTCAGTTTAAAATAAAATGATTTATTCATTTATAATCTATGTATTTATTTACTTAAATAATATAAATAAATATATGAATAATAATGGCAAGAAAATAAATCTGTTAAGTTTAGCATTTAATTTTAAAGGTGCACTATATATACAATATATTTATATTGTTGGCTCTTTGCACAAAACCACCTGCCACTCTTCTGTTTCTGCTATAAGCTTTCTAAAACATGAAGAGGGGGTCCTATTTTGTAAACTTCCTGAGAATGTAACACTTTTACTTGCTCGGCATACACTCTGAACTTGGTGTGGTTTCTCTAAAACATCAAATTAGGGAAGCACGTGAAGGATGGATTGAACGTCAAACTCTACAATACTTCGATAGCGATAAATTTGGATCATATAAAGGGTTTAATATTAAAAATGTAAAGACATTATGAAATAAATAATTAAATTAACAAATAGGGAAAAGATGTATAATATAACCATGATTTTTGAGACACTCCAATACATTTTTAAAACTAATTTTTATGAAGTGATATTTAATCCAGGGGCAGAACTTCAGACAGAAGTAACAGCCAATCACGATTGGAAATTCCATGGTTATATGTTTTGTCCTAATTTATTTATAATATGTATTTCATGATGTATGTCTAAATATTAAACATTTTGGGTGTCTATAATAAACAACCTGCAGTATGATGCAGTTAGCTATACAAGCTAGCTACCTAATGTTTTTTGCTATGTAATAAATGTCACCTCACCACTGCTAATAACAAAACATTTGCTAATAAGAGCAATACTCCCACTTTGAAAAACATAAATGAGATGTGATTGCAACGAGGCATTGAAAATGAATCTGCTCGTTGTACATGACACGATGTCCAAAGTTCTGTACACTAAATTACATCATAGACTTCACTTACATAGACATGCTGCCACTAGAGGCTGCTAAAGAGCCATTTTTACTGATTGCACCTTTAATGTTGAATGAGGAAGGATGCATGTGCGATTTACATTTAGACAAATTAATAGATTAATACAAGTATGACAACACAGTGTGACAGTCGCAACCATCGGGGTGGTGTGCAGTGTGTTCACTATGCCGCGCTGAATCCATGTCTATTTTATACTTTTTATTTTCATTGCAGTACCACCTCAAACTGAATAATGCCATTACTAAGTGGTATTTTGCTCATATGAATATAAATATTTACCACAGAGGGGGCATGTTAATTTGCCACCAAATAGTGCACCATGTAGACTTTTTGAGTAGACTGTTGCAACTTCTGAGAGATAAATGTATAAAGTGGGACTGAGTCTGTGAATAATGAATGGATTTGCATGATTTTGGAAATAAAACTTTATTCATTAACTTGTGAAGAGAAGAATATTCTTAATTCAACATTTTTGACTGTCTATCCATGCTTTGTGGCTGATTTTCATAGAAATTAGAGGCTATGGAGACAATTACATACATGTTTGATCAACTCATCTCTGACAATGTCTCAACAAATGACTTGAAAAGTGCACTCAGTAGAGTGCAGATCACTGCCAGGATCTGCGCTCACTGTCTGGATCGGCCCCGCTGTTATTTTTGATTGATTGAATTCAGACCACACAATTCAATTCACACCCACCGGCCAGATAAGAGAAGTGAGGGGTAAGCAGTCAATGACAGTATAAAACAGTCAATAAAATATGTTTTTATTTAAAGTGAGAACCACCGCAACCAGAGGTTCTTGAGCATATAGTCATAAATGAAAACCAAAAATACTAGGCTGATGGCCACAGTAGTATGTGAGATAAGCCATGGACAGACAGACAAACAGATGCACACGCACACATTTACAACCAAACACATACTCTTCTCAGGCTATGTCTGCAGGACAAATAGTGCTTGTGGAATATCTGCTTGTGGCTTCTGTTTGCTCTGTTGCAAACACAAGTTTATGATACTAATAAGTTTTTTCCAGCAAGATAATCTTCACAAATGAACATCACTTTAATTCAGGGAATTAATCTGTGTGTGTGTAACATATTCAGCAGCAGTTTTATTATTTATGGTGCAGTTTTAATTTACAGCGCATGATTCTGCTATTTCTGTCGTATTTCTGTCACATTACCAACTGCTATTTTAACGATGCTCTTGTTGAGCAGAATTATCTGGTTTTAGGTGGCAGAAATATGCTAATAATGGCATATCAGTTTACTCAGTGATTTCAATATTCGTTGAAATATATGGATAATTTCTTTTTTTGGTCTGTAACCCATTTCAATATAGAATTGCGATTACTGGAATCATTCTGGACCATATTACAGAACAACATGCCATGTTGGTTGACATAAATAATAAGTGAAGGTACCCAAACTATGCAAGCTGATGCACGAATAACGCATATTGGAGTGTGTGGCAAAAAAAAACTAAAAACAAAAAAAAATATCAGCACAAAGGTTCAACCAGTCCTCTCCAATGAGATCTTCTACCACTGATGGGACAACATATTTTTTGATTGATGAACCACTGTATCTGGCAGGAACATAGTTACAGTTGTGTGTCTCTCGTCTTGAGGCTTTTCATAGGCTACAACTATTGTCAGCATATTTTTTTATTTTCTCTTGTTTTAATGTGATACCATTGGCCACAAAGTCTGACGGAAAGGAAAGTCATACAGACCAGCTGGACAACATTTTCTGCTGAAGTACCAGCTGCATTGTGTGAATTGTTGTTGAATAATGAAAACGTTGACAATATTTTACATTTAGTGCCCTATTTAGCTTCATTATGAACCTCTTCAAAATTCCTGAAATTATGGTCTGTAATAGACAAAACCATTCAAACAACATTCAGTGAGATTTACACTCCCTGAGAATATCATTATCTCTATTGTCCATGAGCCTAATTCATAAAACGTCTTTGTGCAAACAGTTGCTCCTGATGAAATTCTAAGAAAACATTTTTTTCCAAAACATGATCCTGGTAAAGATAAAAGTAATTCATCCAGCATCTTAGCCAATAAGATAGCTTATAGGGTGATAAACTATAATGAGTAAGGAGGAAAACTTTTAAGCAGCTTATGAGGTTGACAGTGAGTTACTGGAATGATACAGGTTAGATCGTGTAGGTATAGTGTTTGTGGTCGATCTCAGAGATTTGTTCACATCTCCTGCCCAACTCTATAACACCAGTAAGATATAATGCTGGAAATATGCAACACTGTTTGCTGGTGTATAGATCTACATGCCGACCAATGTCGCTACCTATATAGACTGGCCAGTAATCACACAAACTGATAAAAGTTAAGATATTTTACCTCCTCTATTCTATCAGATAGATTAAAGGAACAGTGTGTAACCTTGAGTGAGATTTACAGGCAGAAATATTATATAATACTCAAAACTATGCTTTCATTAGTGTTTAATAGCCTTAGCAAAACCGTCTAACAGAGGGGCGGTGATGCTGAGGTCAGACAGGCACAATCCCCAAAAATAGAAAATTATTTTATATAAATATATTAAATAATTAACTTACCTACTGCTGCAGAGATAAGTCATGAGAGAAAGATTATGGGTAAAACTTATTAGAATGAGCTTGCATGAAATGAAGTCAAGTAACCCATAGCAAAGGATAGGGTAGGGTAATGGGGGGGGGGGGGGGTCTCGATAGACCGCAGAACAGGATAGTGTGGGTCTAGACCACAGTAAAGTCTGGTGGGATCTTGACAGATCACGGAATAGAAAGCGGGGGTCTCGACAGACCGCAGGAAAGGATAGGTGGTCATGTTAGACCGCAGAACAGAACAGTTGTGGTTCAAGTTAGAACGCAGCACAGGATAGTTGTGGGCCACATCAAACCCATGCACAGGATAGTGGGGGGCCATGTTAGAATGCAGAACAGGATAGTTGGGGTCACGTTAGACCTCAGCATAGTTAGTTGGTCAGCTAAGACCGCAAAACAGAATAGCGGGATAGAATTAAACCAGAGAGAGATCTGAAGAGTCCCCAGAGACCAGATAAAGGAAAGAACAGTCATTTTAATTTTGTTTTTTGTTTTTGTTCTTACCCGGGAATGAGAATACGGTCCTGTTAGACCAGGTCATGTTCGATCAGAATTTGAGAAAAGCAGTCCTTCTTGCAAACCACTGGCCATGATAGAACCCCCAAAACCCACGGATGGCTCGTCATCCATGTGGACGTTAAGTGACTCAGAGGAACTCATCAGCCCATTGTAGAAAATGTTATACCATTTCAGTGAACAAGCAGAAAAGACCCGAAACGCAGGCCAGAGCAGGGCCGTTTAAACTGTATGCCCTGATATTCTCTCCTAAACGCCAGAGTGCATACAAACAAATGACCTGTGAGAACGGGTGTAACCCATAGAATGCCCATTGACTGTAGGTGCCATAAACCAACCTCCACAATGCTGAAGAGTGACTGTAATTATCTGTGGGCTCATGTCTCATATTCATGGACCAATTTCTTTGTTTATAGTGTTTTATCAGTGAACTATTTGTGACAGTCTCATGATCTAGCGCGTGACCACTTGTGGGCCTACGCTCACCAGGTGCCGGCCGTGATTACGTCATCCTCTGGCGTGTGCGCCTCGTGCTGGCTTCACTTACGGCGAGTGTAAACTACGGTTAACTGCTCCTTAGTTATGTATTTTTCTCTGCGCAATAAGATTCTTAATCTCGCCGATGTGCTCCAACTGTGTGACTGGAAGGGACGCTTTCATATCAACTGAATGGAGAGTAATGCCCAGGAACTCCAGACGTGCGTCACGACCCATGGATTTTCCTCTGTTTGGTAAATCAGAGGCAGCAGAAATCTAGTTTTCACGGCGTGGATTACTGATGATGTAGTAGCAGTTGCACAGTTCCAGGTATTGAAGGTGAGCAGGGTGGAGATGATGGCGTTGTCTGCCAGGAGTTGCCGGTCGAGAAAGAGTATGAGAAGCAACTATCTTAGTATTCGCCTGCGGAGCTTTGAATGAGCCTTATTTCTTTGTCCTTTAGGCACGGCATGGGCGCTGGGGAGGATCGACTGGATCGTGGATAACTGTTAGACTTACTGTTTGCGGAGCTTGGAGAGATGAAGGACTGGTGCTGGAATACCACCACGATTTTCGAGCTGAGCCAGAGGCTTCCTGTTCGTCTGAGGGGGAGCTGCTATACAGCGCTGCCGACTGCTCCTGCGCCGGCCACTCGGCAGGCTGAATGCTGGCTCCGGATGAATATTGATAAGTCCTGACTTGGATCCAACAGCATCTCAGTTACCAACAACGAGATGTAGAAAAGGATAGGGAAAATGCATCCATTCGCATCTGATCGTGCTGAAATGACAACTGACAGCAGCAGAGAGGACAACATTTTTACAGCTTGACAGCAACGATGTGATTGGCTTAAGGAAACTGTGGCAGACTCTGGTTGGTTACCTTTAAGTGAAACCCACAATCAGCTGATTGAGTATTCCCAAGGAGATTATGAATGACAAGGAGTGTAAACATAGTTGTGGCAGTGGGCGTGGTCTGCGCTCAGCTGCAGGGGAGAGAGGTGTGGGAGTGGTTCATGGGAACAGTGCCGTTGTGAGTTCAATCAAGACAGCTGTAATGTGGTGCTAATTATGCCAAATCTATTTAAGCAGTAGCAGACTGGAGTTCTGGGGAAAAACAGTCACACACGTGGAACGAGGACTGAGACGAGAGCGTAAAGCCATCAGAGTGGTGGCGTTCCGGGAACGGTGGACCGAGTGCGTCCGAGAAGCCGGGCAGCGAAGCGGAGCGCACGACGGTCCGCATTTTGTGTTGTATTTTGAAGGAAATAAATATACCATTGTTGAACTTACCTGCTGAAGCCGTATCTGTGTTGGGGAGAACCTACGGTAGTCGAGAGTCGGCTACACTGGCGCCTGAAGAGGGACCTCAACACGGGGATGACGGAGCAGCAGACACAGCCGGGGGCGGCGTTGGCCCAGATGCTGGGGGAGATCGCGGCCATGCACCAGCAACAGGCAGAGGTGAACCGGTGGCAGATGGAGGCACTCCACAGCCAGGCGGAGATGCAGACCCGGGTCCTGGAGAGCCTGCTGTCCCGGTCGGGGCGGCGGCTCCACCCCTCTGTCACCGCTCACGGGCATCGCGCTCCACAAAATGTCCGCGGAAGATGACCCACAGACCTTCCTGGAGATGTTCGAGGGGACGGCGGCGGCGTGCGGGTGGCCGGCAGCGGCGTGGTCCGTGCGCCTGCTCCCCTTGCTGTCAGGGGAGGCCCAAACTGCGGCGCTCGGCCTGCCAGCGTCCTCGCGGGGAAATTTCCAGGACATAAAAAAGCTGTCCTTGATAGGACGGGTTTCTCCCCGAGGACCACCGTCGCCGGTTCCGGGGCATCGGTGGACACCCACCGACCGTCCTTTCGTGTATGCCCAGAAGCTGAGGGACGCGGCTAACAGGTGGCTACAGCCAGGGGAGTCTTATGGTGAGCAGAAGATGCTGGAGAGGATCACTATTGAACAGTTTGTGGAGGGCCTCCCGACTGGGACGTCGGAATGGGTGCGGTGCCACCGACCTGGGGACTTGGGGGCGGCCATTATCCTCGCGGAGGATCACCTCGCCGTCCACCCCGGGGACAGGGAGCAGAGGGGTGGACATCAGGGCCTGTCCGACCGACTCCTGCTCCTCGCAGGAAGTTCCTCACCTCAGCCTCCCTCCATCGCCCCCCACAAGCTCACTCATTTCAACCTCGCAATAACCCTCCCTCTGTTTCCTCCCATCGCCAGGCTCCAGCTGCTACAGGCGCTGTTCCCAACCCACAGGGGGCCCCTCAGGCGTCAGAGCAGGAGTGTTGGAGGTGTGGGCAGCCCGGTCACTTCCGCAGAGAATGTCCACTGATGGAGGTCGGCCAGGTGATCCGGGTTGCCGGCCCGCCAGCACCCTCCTCCGGTCCGGGGGACATACAGCGTTCCGGTAAGGATTCAAGGGGGTGTACACCAGGCTATGGTGGACTCGGGCTGTACACACCAGAACTTGGTTCGGCCCGGGGGCGTTGGTAGAGGCAAAGTGGGTGGAGATAAGGTGTGTGCATGGGGATGTTCACAGATATCCTGTTGTGTCAGTTGAAATTAAACACAGGAGCAAAACGCATAGAATTAGGGCTGCGGTTAGCTCCCGCCTTGCACACCCACTGATTTTAGGCACGGGTTGGTTTGGGTTCCATACGTTAGTGGGGCAATGTGTGGGTGTGCGATCGCGACCGGCAGGGACAGGTGGGATGTGTGCTGTGCTCAGTGGTGATGCGAGGTTGTCCGACACTGCTGAAGGGGAGGGGGAACCGGTGGTGCCCTCACAAGGGGCCCCGCAGGTTCCCGAAATACACTCCATGGAAGATTTTCCACTGGAGCAGTCTCGTGACAATACTCTACGCTTTGCCTTCGACCAAGTGATACAAATTGATGGTCACATGGTAAACCCTGACACACCACCGACATACCCACACTTTTCATTGGTTAGGGATAGACTGTATAGAGTGAGTCGTGACACTCAGACTGGTGAAGATATTACCCAATTGTTGGTGCCGGAAAGCTGTCGGGAAATGGTTTTCCGGGCGGCTCACTATAACCCAATGGCTGGTCACATGGGGTATGACAAAACACTAGACCGGATAATGGCCCGATTCTATTGGCCTGGGATTCGGGGAGTTGTGCGCCGTTGGTGTGCCTCTTGCCCTGAATGCCAACTGGTAAACCAACCGGCCATCCCAAGAGCCCCATTGCGCCCATTGCCACTAATTGAGGTCCCGTTTGAGCGCATTGGCATGGACCTCATCGGGCCATTTCACCGGAGCACTCGAGGATATCGCTTTGTGTTAGTTCTGGTGGACTACGTAACGCGATATCCTGAAGCAGTGCCGCTGCGCACTATCTCTGCAAAGAGTGTTGCGGGAGGTGCCCCAGGCCTCCACAGGATTTTCTCCCTTTGAGCTGCTGTTTGGCAGAAAACCACGTGGGGTTCTGGACCTAGTTAAGGAAAACTGGGAGGAGGGTCCGAGCCCAAGCAAAAACGAGATTCAATACGTCCTGGACCTGAGAGCAAAACTCCACACACTGGGGCAATGTTCACGGGAGAATTTGCTCAGGGCCCAGGAGCGTCAACAACGCCTGTACAACAAAGGGGCTAGGCTGAGACAATTTGCACCGGGAGATAAAGTACTTGTATTACTTCCCTCTTCCAGCTCCAAACTGCTCGCTAAGTGGCAAGGGCCCTTTGTGCTCACACAGCGAGTGGGCGATGAAGACTATGAGGTTGTGCGTTCTGACAGGGGAGGGGCAACACAAATTTACCACCTCAACCTCCTCAAAGCATGGAGAAAGGCAGAGCCTGTTTGTCTGGTGACTACCATAAAAGAGAGGGATGAGTTGGGGCCTGAGGTGCCAAATTCCACCAATCCAGCCTCGCTCCGTTGTGAAGACCATCTCACTCAGTCCCAGAGAGCAGATGTGGCTGCGTTGCAGCAGCGCTTTGCTGATGTGTTCTCCCCTCTGCCAGGACGCACCAACCTTATACAACACCATGTTGAAACTCGCCCAGGCGTGAAAGAATTGAAAGCTATGCTGGAGATGGGGGTAATAGAAGAGTCCAATAGTGCCTGGTGTAGCCCCATTGTTCTGGTTGTCAAGAAGGATGGGTCTATACGGTTCTGTGTGGACTACCGCAAGGTGAATGACGAGTCACGGTTTGATGCCTATCCAATGCCCCGGGTCGACGAGCTCCTGGACCGGCTCGGCACTGCTCGGTTTTTCACGACACTGGATCTGACCAAGGGCTACTGGCAGATTCCCTTGTCTCCAGAGTCCAGGGAAAAGACGGCTTTCTCCACTCCGTACGGATTGTACCAATTCGTCACACTTCCTTTCGGGCTGTTCGGTGCCCCAGCCACATTCCAACGTCTCATGGACCGGGTACTGCGTCCACACGCTGCTTATGCTGCCGCCTACCTGGATGATGTTATCATCCACAGCAACAGCTGGGCGGAGCACATGCAGCGGGTGTCCGCTGTGCTTGAGTCTATGAGACAGGCTGGGCTCACCGCCAACCCGAAGAAGTGTGCGGTTGGACGGAGGGAGGTACGGTATCTGGGGTACCACTTGGGTGGAGGGCAGGTTCGTCCCCAGGTCAACAAGACAGCAGCGATTGCAGCCTGCCCGAGGCCCAAGACCAAAAAAAGAGGTGAGGCGGTTCTTGGGGCTGGCAGGGTATTACCGGCGGTTCATCCCCAACTTCGCCGACCTAACCAGCCCCCTGACTGACCTGACTCGAAAGGGTGCCTCAGATCCGGTCCAGTGGACGGAGCAGTGCCAGCTGGTGCTTGAGAGGGTAAAACAGGCCCGTGGTGCTAATTATGCCAAATCTATTTAAGCAGTAGCAGACTGGAGTTCTGGGGAAAAACAGTCACACACGCGGAACGAGGACTGAGACGAGAGCGTAAAGCCATCAGAGTGGTTGCGTTCCGGGAACGGTGGACCGTATGCGCCCGAGAAGCCGGGCAGCGAAGCGGAGCGCACGACGGTCCGCATTTTGTGTTGTATTTTGAAGGAAATAAATATACCATTGTTGAACTTACCTGCTGAAGCCGTATCTGTGTTGGGGAGAACCTACGGTAGTCGAGAGTCGGCTACAATAGTCTTCCTGACTGAGCTTCCACCAAGCTTCATTAAGTGCAAAAGTTATGTTACACAGTACTGAACGGGACTCGGTGTTCCGTAAAATGCAAAAAAGCATGGAAAATAGTAAAGTTAAACTTAAAAGAAAAAAAACAAGGTTACAAACACACTATGACCTATCTCTTCCCCGACATAAGCCTCTTACTTTAGATTGCTTCGTAGTGGTTGGTGTGTTTTTTTGGACTTGTTCGGCAGAACTTCTACTGCCTAGGACTGGCGACAGACCCATGCTGTGTAGGTGGGCTAACTGATTCTCGTCTGGCCGCTGAGAAAACAGCGATTGTCCACTTGAAATAGCCCTATTTAGCCTTGGTGACATCATGGCTGTGTCACAGGGACTCCCTGGGGTTCTTGGCTATCGTCCAATGAGGTACCAGTGATGGTGAGTGGTTTGAATCAAATCTCACACTCTGGTGAGATTTTGACGACTGATGGGGAGTTATGCGCAATTTCACCATCTAGACTTTCAAAATGACATGCAGGCCTCCCTCTTTGTTTCAAGTCGCAACAACTTCTTATCAGATTTTTTGACATTCTGTACCGGATTTTTTAATGACTGTTTCAACATGACTGTTTCAAACTATGACTATTTAATTAACGACTTTTTGTCATACAATAAGATGATTCTTTTTTACCATTGTATACTATGGCTTTTTTTTTTTTTTTTAAATCAACATATTACACTATGTCTTTCTTTGACATTCTATACAATACAAGTTTTTTGATATGATAATCCATGAATTTATTGTGCATAATATATCATAACTTTGTTATGAGTTTTATATCAATCTATACTGTCGCTTATTTCACCTTACTAAACTTTGATTTCGTATTAAATTTTTCGACATACTGTACTATGACTTTTAATTACTTTTTTCACCATACTATTCTTTGACTTTAAAAAAACAAAAAAATAAATCAACATTCTCTTATATGAAGCTATTAAATATATTATTCTACTGCTTATTTATTACTTTTTTGACAGACTTTACTAAGAGTTTTTTTATTAGTTGTTAACATACTATACTATGACTTTTTCTTGACATACTATTCTATGCCATTTTACGACTTTTTTTCAACATACAATACTATGACAAAATATGGATTGACTTTTAATAACTTGTCTTGAAAGACATTGTTATCATACAATTCTATGACTTTTTACAACATACCATACTATAATATAATACGGTATGTTGTAGGTGTGGATGTGAGTGTGAATGGTTGTCTGTCTATATATGTCAGCCCTGCGACAGATTGGCAACCTGTCCAGGGTGTACCCTGCCTTTGCCCATTGACAGCTGAGATCGGCTCCAGCACCCCTGCAACCCTTAACTGGATAAGCAGGTTACGGAAAATGAATGAATGAATGAATGTTGGTAAGAACCAAATTGTCCGTTGGGCACATGTCCCAATTCTGACAGTAATTTAGGCTGTGCGCGAAGTAAGAACAAATCTATGCACATATTAATAAAGGAGGCCTTTTGGTATGTGGTGGAAAGGTGCTAAATTGGTACTAAGGCGCTCAAAGTGTGCCAAAAAAATATGATGAATGAGTAGGATAGAAGTGAGTGAAAATCCCATTAGATCAGGATTTTCTGAAAAACTCAAACCAGCCTTTCTTTCCCATTTGTACTACAGCAGATTGTCTTGAACATGTCTACATCCGACTTGATTGGCTGATTAGATATTTGTTTAAGATATTTATATATATATATACATAGGATTAATTAGAATTTTGATGACTGCATACTAGGAAAAACATGTTAAATCAATCTATACAGATAATGCAGACTTGGCTTGACTGGAATATGCAGCTCCAGGCTGAGAGTTTCCTAGAACAATAGTTGCATGGCAGGGCGCAATACAACTTTGCTAGCTGGGTTTTACCTTTGGCTAAGAACATATCTTTAGGTGGCGTTGATTTCCTCTGACAATAACAGGAAGGAAAGTATAACAAAAGCAGTATAAAATGCCATGTTCTGACACACAATAATCTTTCATTCTTGCCTTGCATCATTTGAGTAAATTTTACCACTAGGTTGATTGTTTATTCACCCCAAACAGCCAAATACGTTAGTATAAAGTTAGCTAGCTAGCAATGGACACATCAACAATGTGTTCGTGTTTGTGTGAATGCTCAGCCTGACTGACCTCATAGTTAACAAGAAACTCCAGTTATTGGTGTTGTTTTCTTCAAGTCTCTCTCTGTTTACATGTTATCATCATCTCTTCATAAAGCTACTTTTGTCTGGAACAAAAAGTCATGAAGTGCCGATATACGTAACTGTATATCTGTGGTAAAAACAAGCGCATGTCTTTGTTTTACAGAAAACTCTTATTACTATGCTAAAATATTTGTGACCAAATGAGAAACGTAACAGCCATCTCACTAATGGTTATAACTATACCTAGCACAAAAATGATAACCAACATAAGCCACCATATTCTAAACAGAAACATTACAAACTAATACTAATGTGGTGCCCCTGGTACAGAAAACACCCCTCTAGATGCCACTAAGGGGCAGGAGGAACCCTTAAGCCCTTAATCTATATCAACGTGTTATGTGACCAAGTCTTCCCCTGAACAGGAACAATTTGCACGAGGCGCATATTTACAAAAATAAGTTGAGCTTTATAACAAAAATACATAAATAAAATGGCAATTTAAAATACCAGCGGCATTGAGGTAAGTAGGCAAGACAATGTAATGATTGGATGGTGACAATACATGTAAATTCTCCTCAAGTTAAGAAGGTTGAGTCTGCTTGTGCACACCGCCCTGCTGGACGACTGTGGGAGACAGAAAAGGGGGAAAGCAGGCCTGACCAATAAAACACATGCACTACTACAGAGTGCCAGAGAGTGCAGTCCCACCACGCAAAGGATTCAGTGTGTCAGCACGGACCCGGCCTTGTACAGATCAAGCTGTCGATACAGAAGGGAGGAGAATAACAGTCAAAACATGAAATCACCATCCACAATACAAATACAATAATTGCCTAGCACCTATAGCCTACTACAGGTAAACCTCAAATGCAGATAAAATGGGAAAGCAAATGTAGCCCACTTATCCCTAGTTTAGTCAGGGAAGGGCCCTGAGTTCTTTAAAACATATAACTCACTCTACAATTACTAATACTTGAGGTTTTGTTGTCTTGAGTTTCTATATTAACCTTGAATGAAATGTGTCACTATTATTATTAACCTGTAATTGTAATTGTACCTACCTTTAGACACCTCTATCTAAGAAAATGACCAAACTCCACACTGTAATCACATTTTAGAAATATAACATTTCAATGATTTACTTGGGGAATTTTAAAATAACAAAATAAAAACATTCAGTCTCAATCACTTCACAATTTCTTAAGATAACATGAGTTTCAACAATAATCCCTTCAGTTAGAATTATTATGATATAACTCAATTCAATTCAAACTCAGTGGGCCCACACTCATCAAGCACACACACACTCACACAGCCGGCACAAGCAATATATAAAACCTTCGTTGCAGGCCTGATGTGAAGCAGTCTCTCGGTCCTTGGCGATGAACACGATGGCGGGCAGCTGTCCAATATGGCGTGGTCCGTACCACGTGGTCCGATGAACTCCGTCACTGCACGTTGACTTGGTAGTTTGTAGCACCAACTGATGAATCTTCAGAGTCCTCACGTCGAAACCAATGACTTAATGCCAATAGCGTAAACTGTGTTAGCTATACAGTGGCTAATTGTCCATTCACTTTGCTAATGAATGCTAATAAAACACTCGAGTAGATAATCTTAGACACCACCTACATATTTATTTGCACAAACTTCCACAAATCTTCACATGACGATCCGATTTCACACGTGCTCGCATTGCGACTCCGTTCGTCCAACCCGTGGTCAAGCCACCCAACGTAAACAACACTCTCTCCAACCTCCTGTCACCTGTGACCCCACCTATCTCAACCAATGAACAACCAGTATTACCTTTATTCACAAATCCTACTTCCTTTAGCCACATGAACTCTTCAAAGTAAAACAAACCTTTCAAACTTATTATACTCTACAGTTTTAATCTATTTAGGAACCATCCATAAACTTCGTATGAAATTGCTTTCTTAACCATGCGTTTAACAAGACCTAATGTCTATCTTATTTATCAACATAACTATTATCTTAACATTTTTAATACAATGTAGGGTACTTTTTAACCGGGTTACACAAATAAGCAAACAAAGAAAAGAAAACCAACAGTAGAAAATAGTGGCTGGCCTGGTCCTTTGCAAGAAATACATAAACTCCTGTAGCACAGTAATGCAGGAGGAGGGAGAATTCCAGTGTTACAGCGATATCTGCGGGTCTCTAGCCACGGCAGCACGTTGGCGTCAAGTCAGTTGTGAACTGCGTGAACAGGAAAGTTCACCACAACATGTGCGTGCAGTACGTTCCAGGGGCTGTTTACTGAAACTGGTTGTCTTTTATCACTTCCTGATTAACCTGTGGTTTGAAACTATGTCAAGGCGATGGTGCTGCTGCGCCAATCACCCAGATTCCCACACTAACAAAAAGTAACATTTGGATTTTGGAACATAAAACAGCAAAATTAACACATTACTCAGTCCAGCACTGCATGATCGGAAATAAGGGCCGTCACTACACAAATGCTAGCTTGAGCGGTGCTGTGCATCCAGCAGCACGCTTTCAACTTAGCTAGTAACAGCTCAAAGTTGGTTAAAATAGGTTAAATCCTGGAAAATTTGGACATTATTTTTCTACACAGTTCAGCCAAACACTAAAAGAAAATGTGCCCTACACATAGGGCTACTATTTTGTTTATTTTCACTTTTTATTTAGCCTACATCTTCCAACTACTGTGGGCATGGAGGAAAGAGAGCACTCTGACAGCTTCTAGGCTCTCCCAGCAGCAGGACAATGGCAATATGGTCCAGCTGAAGCCTGTAGCACCTCAAAAGCCTCTCAAGCCTTGCCCCCTTTGGCTATAGTTGGGGTTAGGGTTAAGGAGACAGAACAGGATTTGCGTGAGGTGGGTTGTTTACAGATATGGTTCTCATAACAGCGCCACTACATCACACTCTGCTCCAATGGTCGCCACTTGAGGATAAAATTATGATTCAGTGCCTGTTTATCAGACATATAAGGGGTTCTGCGAGTATTGTTGAAAACTAGACTTGCAGTGTAACTAAACTGTTCAGTTCATGTTGTGGTTAAGTAAAAAACAACTCTCTCTCTCTCTACCTCCTGACACTCATATTAAGTTTAAATAATTTGCCAAACAATCAACAAAACGCACAATAAAAGTTAAAGATAGATTTTACTGATTCTTCAAATTTTTTATAGATATCACATCAATAGGTAGGCAAGAACAGGGGGGTTCAGCTGTTCCCTGCCTAGTTACAGACACAATTAATGATTTTCAAAAAATGTAAAACTATTTTTAAGAATGTGTTGAGGGAAGAGGCACAGTGGTTAACCTTTCTATGCGCTTGTGAAATAAGATAATTCAACAATGGCATTTCCTGGCTTGCTGACTTGAAGATGTTCACTAAGTGATCTATTTTGGCACTTAATGTAACTTTACATTAGTTAATTTAAGATTATGTTTCAGGACAATTCTATTTATTTATATAGCACAAAAGTTATAACAGAAGTTATCTATCTAGATCTAGACCGTACTCTATAACTCATTATTATAATCACAGACACCTAACATTCACAAGCACATGGGGGCAACAGCAACAAAACCAACTCCCCTTTAACGGGTAGAAACCTTGGGCAGAACCGGGCTTGGGACATTTTTAAATGTCTTATGTTCTATGTATTCTGTGGCTTGGGGTGGGATTGGACATTGCTAACGTAACTTTTCTACTGATCTGCTGGCTGGCTGTTTGAAGCAGTTTGAATGATACCACAATGGTAAGGCATGTAAAACACAGTCTCAATGCTGTCAACGAGAGGAATCATAAGTTCAAATGGAAAAAGTAAATTATAAGAAACAAGAAAGACAATTTGAATTTAACCTCCCTAAGCTTGGCTTCCCCTAAGAATTTCTCCTTAAGGGCCTAATAATTCAACTTAAATTATTAACAATGTATTCAAACTCAAGACTCCATGTTTTTATGCCTGCACATATCTTGCACATCATTTTTGCCACATTTACCCAAAATTCCAACCAGACTGGTATGCTTGCACTCTGCCTTTTATTAAGTATGTAGTTAGACCTTTGTAACCTTCACTTCATTCCTCATTCTATTCTCTGTTCTGTGTGTGTGTGTTTATGTGTATGTGGGTTTTTCAGGGTCATGAGAGCCATTGGTTTCTTTCAACACACAGTAAGAGAGGGACTAATTACATGGCCTTGTTTGGTCAGGAGAGCTCCTGAAGAATTCATCAAGCATTTGCTTGGCTCCACCATCCAATTACTCCTCCATATTTAAAAAAACACTGATATCACAAGTGCTAAATGTACATGGCTTCAAAACACAGCGTCTAATAATTTTTGTAATTGTAATTAATTGTGTGAGTGGCGCATACTTATATATTTAGAATGTTCGATAATCAGAAATTGTCAGTGTATTCAGAGCCCATTCAACTGCACCCTCAGATTAAAAGTATTTTGCTCTACTGCCTGAGTTTCCCAAGCTCTGAAACATACATGAAAGTGTTTTATCCTAAAGGAAAACATCTGCGAAGATCAGACTATGATTTTTTGCATTTCCACAAGTGTCTTACTGGAGATTAGGAGCCGAGCCAGGATTCCCATATTGATTTCACACTTGAAAAAAAAAACTCCAGTTGCAGTGCAACGCAAAGTATACCTTTCAAGAATGTTCACTGTTCTGCCCTGGATAGTTAAACTCTGACAGACATGAAGCCAGCCAATAGGTCAAATAATTTGTACAGTAAATGTTGTGCAAGGCTGGTCCTGAGTCAGCAGAATTGCAGCTTCCCAGCGCAGAATGTTAGTAAATGTCAATGATGCAATGCCTTTGCACATGACGGAAATAAGTTTTTGTTCACACAAACTAAGATTTTCCCTTTTATATTTGTTTCCATTATAAGACTTCACGGGAGCTCTAGAAGGACAGCATAATTTGGTTCCGACATGAATTTGGTACAGTAAGTAATTCAAGAGTGGTTGCTGCAAATATAGAACTCAGAATGCTCTTGCAGAAACCCAGGATTGAACCAGGGCCTTAAGAGCTTCAGTCTAACGATGGTCAGTACTGTTACATTGAATTTCATTAGCCAGCACAGACAGACAGACAGACAGACAGATAGATAGATAGATAGATATACATGATTGCAGCTAATTTATGATGGATGTGGTCACAGATATATGTTGCAATACTTTACTCAGAGCTGAAACATATATATATATATATATATACTGTAAGACCAGCTGTATTATTATGACCAAATTATCTGCAATATCAGAGGCTACCCAGGCTCGTCACAGCCCAGAGGGCCGACCTCAAAAAAGATATTACAATTGCCTCTGTCATGTAACAGCCCAGATTTGAGAGGTTCTACTGTAGACAGCAGCAAAGCAGTTATCAAAGGCGGAGCTCGAGGTTCCTGTCACACACCAACTGAACAGTCTGGGACACAGCAGGGAGAATCATGCTGCATGAGCAGAGCTGAGCTTCCCAGCTCGGATTTCACATAGGGTACTGGGAACCAGAGTTGACTGGTAAGTGCATTTTATTACAGAAACTCACCTTTTGCTTTCTTGCATTCTTAAATATAAATGCAGCAGGGCACACATGGTCGTACAGTCAAAGAGACAGAAACAGGCAGTGAGGGTCTTTAACTAAAAGTAAATATCCATAGATTATAAGGAAAATACATGAAATGCATTAACCTCTTAAAGTCTTGATTTTCATTTTTTCACTCATCCCTTTAATTTCTCTAAATCAGCATAAAAAACTAAATATTTTATGATAGTATTCAATCTATATTGTAAAGTATACACTTGATCAAACAAATGTGAATATATAAATATCAAGATTGCACGAGGGTTACATGTAAGATAAGGCTAAATCAATGAAATCTGGTTTCAGTAAATGATTTGCATATACATTAACAATGAACATAGATATGTATGGTTTTGAATTAGTTTTCCAGTTTGGAACATCATCAATGACACCGCTATTATTATTAAACCACAACATTGCAATAGGGCTCTAAATAGCCTTTTTTTGGAGGGTGGTACCCTCTGCAGTCTACTCAGTGGTTAGATTGAAGAGGTTTAAACTGTGATTTGTCAGTCAAAAGTATATTCAGCTGATATTCCAAAGGTGCAAACCCTATAATAACCTTCTATTTCTAGTTTCAAGAGGAGCTTTGCTAAAGCAGCCCATTGCGTCTTCAGTTCAGCTTGTTATAGGCTGCATTTTTGTGAAACACTTGACACTGAAAGAGAAAGCTGTACCTAATTAAATCTACACATATTTTGATGCTAAGATTTGGTATATTTTACCAATTTCCTGAATTCTTGTTCAACTGTTGCCCAAAAGGATCTTTGTCTCTTTCTGCCCTTTCCATTGTCAGTCTGGTCAAACCATTGTATAGCGCTTTGTTTTCCATGTACAAAACAAATACAATTTATTTGTAAAAGGAGTTACTACAATCTTAATGTATAAAAGACCATTTTCACATATAGAGTAATATTTCTCTCAGCGATCAGGCTTTTTTGGCAAACGATTACAAACTTAGGTTTGTATTTAAAAGCTTGTGGATAAAGTTTTCTGTGAAATACCTTTGGCTGATCATTCCCATAATGGCAAACGATTACAAACTTAGGTTTGTATTTAAAAGCTTGTGGATAAAGTTTTCTGTGAAATACCTTTGGCTGATCATTCCCATAATCTTCACACACATCTACCAAATATAACTAAAAGTAAGAAAAAACAACACCATAACTAGTCTAAATTTTATCTATGAAGATGTTTAAGTGAACTGGTTTTTGAAATGGTTAGGATACTCAAAGTAAACTGTAAAACTAAATACAGGGCTTTAGTTGTTTTCCATATAAATATCCCTTTTCTTTACCACATTAAAAAGGTCCCTTGGATTTTATGGTGGAAAAATCCAGGCATGTATATACAGCGGGTAAAATAAGTATTGAACACGTCACCATTCTTCTCAGTAAATATATTTCTAAAGGTGGTATTGACATGAAATTTTCACCAGATGTTGGTAACAACCCAAGTAATCCATACATACAAAGAAAACAAATAAGTTCAGAAATTAAGTTATGTGTAATACAATGGAATGACAGGGAAAAAGTATTGAACACGCTTACTGAAATGTATTTAACACTTCATACAAAAGCCTTTGTTGGTAATGACAGCTTCAAGACGCCTCCTGTATGGAGAAACTAGTTGCATGCATTGCTCAGGTGTGATTTTGGCCCATTCTTCCACACAAACAGTCAAACCTTGAAGGTTCCGTGGGCCTCTTCTATGAACTCTGATCTTTAGTTCTTTCCATAGATTTTCTATTGGATTCAAATCAGGTGATTGGCTGGGCCATTCCAGCAGCTTTATTTTCTTTCTCTGAAACCAATTGAGAGTTTCCTTGGCTGTGTGTTTGGGATCATTGTCTTGCTGAAATGTCCACCCTCGTTTCATCTTCATCGTCCTGGTAGATGGCAGCAGATTTTTATCAAGAATGTCTCGGTACATTTTTCCATTCATCCTTCCTTCAATTATATGAAGTTTGCCAGTTCCGTATGCTGAAAAACAGCCCCACACCATGATGTTCCCACCTCCAAACTTCACTGTTGGTATGGTGTTTTTGGGGTGATGTGCAGTGCCATTTGACCTCCAAACATGGTGTGTATTATGGCATCCAAAGAGTTCAATTTTGGTCTCATCTGACCAGACTATATTCTCCCAGTATTTCACAGGCTTGTCTAAGTGTTGGCAGCAAACTTTAAATGAGCTTCAACATGCTTTTTCTTCAGCAATGGAGTCTTGCGTGGTGTGCGTGCATACAGGCCACGGCGGTTGAGTGCATTACTTATTGTTTTCTTTGAAACAATTGACTGAACCAGCTGATATTAATTTGCACTGACAAGGGGCAGGATTGCTTTCTAATTACTGATAGATTTCAGCTGGTGTCTTGGCTTTCCATGCCTTTTTGCATCTCCCTTTCTTCATGTGTTCAATACTTTTTCCCTGTGTCATTCCATTTTATTACACATAACTTAATTTCTGAACTTATTTGTTTGGTTTACTTTGTATGGATTACTTGGTTTGTTACCGACATCTGGTGAAAATTTCCTGTCAATAGCAGCTTTAGAAATATATTTACTGAGACAAATGGTGACGTGTTCAATACTTATTTTACCCGCTGTAGGTTGCTCTTATGGTAGTCCTTGCAACAATTCTAAGCCATTGCCTCTGATATTAGGCTATAAGAACATTGTGGGAATAAAAAACAAGGCTTAAAATGATAAGCCGAGTGAACTAGTGCTCCACTATTATTTCCAAATGTTTCAGTATTATAGTGTTTCCCACATATATAAATACTGCTTACATTTTTCATGCAGATCTGCTGAATAATATAACACACAAGAACCAACTTACTTCTAACAGTTTATGCTGCTATTTTTTTTCTCCATGAATGCGGAAATTGGTCAAGTAATCAACTTAAAAGAAATACTTACAGTATTTGACAGCATTGAATTGGGTATATTCCTGCTGTCTTGCTCAGCTGAAATGAAGGGATAGCAAAACAAGAGCTGGTTGTATTCTAAAAACACAAACTAACTAGACACACTAACTTAGGAAGATATCCACCCAAGGTGTACATTTGTAAACACAGACAGCTGAGGCACCATATTAGCTGGAACTTAACTTAACAAGGAGTTTGAAGTGCTGTGACTTTTGGAAGGGATCTCTTCACGGCAAGCCCAATTCAAACAGGAGAAACTTCATTTTAAATTAAGGAATATTTAAATTGACGTGCACAACAGGATGAGTGATGTGAATAGTCTTTGACGATTAAACCTGATCTTCACATCATATAGTTAAAGAAGGGTGATGTCGAACAGGACCCTGGAGGAGTGAAAGGGAGAGGATTGTGAATGAATGAAGCATAAAGATAGTCCTCCTTACTGAACTTATGCTGAGCTTCAATAACCCTTTCAATGTGAGTATTTTTCTAAAATTGGAGAAATGTGATCTACCCTTTAAGATGATCAATATCATTTTTTTGTAAGGAGGGTAACAGTGAATTTTTTTTTCACCAGAAACCATTCCTTCCAGCTTGTTCTCTTAGCTTTCCGGTTTCTCCAGGAATAACAGAAGTCATTATTTTTACTTCATTCATTTTTAACTGGAATTGTAAATGCCAATGAGCCTGGATAATTATTTTTAGATATGCATGGAATTTATTTAAATTGCTAAATGTGTATTTGTGCTTTTTGTTATATCTAGTTGATTTTTCTATGTATTTTTATGGAACACCAAAGTGTATGATATTAATAGGCAGTGGTGTTGTCACCTCCCTCTCACCTTTCATGCAATCACATGCCCCCTGCCTCTTAAACTAGCACACTGAACAATTGCTACCAGACCTAGCCAGTTAGCTCATGTCAAAGTTAGTCTCTATCAACTATGTAGATGCTTATGTTTTTTTAAGTGAAGCAGTGGGCTTCTATATTGTTTAACTTGTGTTCATCTATTTGTGTGGGAATATAGCCCTTCAGCAAACCTCTCTCTTCTCCAACATCATACATCAGAGTTCAAGGCACGGATTGAAGACATTTTTTGAGGAGACATGATGGTTCTGGCTTTAATTAGTACAGCCTGTATTAGTAATGTCATCTATTCTTTACAGGCTATGCTAATCTATGCCAGAATCAGCAATGCAATGGAAGTGGAGGATGAACTCGAAACAATAAGCATGTTCAGATAATTTTCATCATGAGAGAAACTGGCTAAAAGAGGGGAAACTACAAAGCCCTGGTGTTCCAGCACAGAGATAAAGACTGATGTTGAAACTGATAAAGTATGTGAAAGCCATGCACAAAATGTGTGTAAAAAGGTCACTGTTTATTGTGTGGAATTGCAACAGATCTAAAAGGCCAAAATGCAAGTCAAAAGGTTTTAAGGGTGTTTTGGCACCTTATCTGTTTAAATCAGGAAAAAAATAGACTTATAATAGATGTCTCATCCCTATTCGGCTCTACCATCCCAAGCATCAATAGCCTTATCCCCAGCCCGGACTATTCAATGCAGTACACCACAATCGATCACGGCAAATCCCTCATATGCCTCGCAGGTCAAGGAGCCTGGTTGTCTAAAGCAGACATAATTCAATTCAATTCAGTTTATTTTGTATAGCCCAGAATCACAAATTACAAATTTGCCTCAGAGGGCTTTACAATCTGTGCACATGCGACATCCTCTGTCCTTCCCTCACATCGGCACAGGAAAAACTCCCCTAAAAAACCCCTTTAACAGGGAGAAAAAAGGAAGAAACCTATGGGAGAACGACAGAGGAGGGATCCTTCTCCCAGGATGGACAGAATGCAATAGATGTCATGTGTACAGAATGAACAGCATAACAGTTCTTAGATACAACACATTCAATGTATATGACATAAATGATTCATATAATAAGACTACTTATAATAACAGCAGCAATTATTACAGTAGAATTATAGCCATGAAAATAGGGATAGTAATGTGACTAATAATAATAATCGAAGTAGCAGTGGGTGTCAGTCGGCTCACAGCAGGAGGCACGACTACGGTCCAGGTACCACAACGATTCATGGAAACCTGCAGAACGAGAAAGCAAAAGGGCTTCAGGGTGGAAGTAAAGCTAAAATGCTTAATGGTACAGGTAATAGTAATAGTAATGTGACTAGTAATAATAATAATGGTGGTAGCAGTCGGTGTCAGCAGGGCCGTAGCAGGATGCACATCCACGGTCCAGGTACAGCCACGATTTATAGAAGCCTCATGCGAAGCGAGAAAGCACAAAGACTCCAGGGTAGAAGCAAGTCAATAAGCGTAATAGTACAGGCAATAATAATAGTAATGTGACTAATAATGATAGTGGTAGTAGTAGTGGGTGTCAGCAGGGCCTCAGTAGGTGGCACGATGACAGTCCAAATATAACCCCGATTCCTGGGAACCTGCGAGGCGAGAAAGCACAAGAACTCCGGGGAAGAAGCAAAATCAGTAATGTGCATAAATAGGAGATTAATACATAAAGAAGGAGGGAGAGAAGAGGAGAGAGGAGCTCAGCGTATCCTAGGTAGTCCCCGGCTGTCTAGGCATATAGCAGCATATCTAGGGGCTGGACCAAGGCGAACCTGAACCAGCCCTAACTATAAGCGCTATCAAAAAGGAAGGTCTTAAGCCTGCTCTTGAAAGTGGTGAGTGTGTCTGCCCCCGGACTGAAACTGGAACCTGGTTCCACAGAAGAGGAGCCTGATAACTGAAGGCTCTGGCTCCCATCCTACTTTTATATACTCTAGGAACCACAAGTAACCCTGCATTGATTGAGCGCAGCTCTCTAGTTGGGTAATATGGAACTATAAGTTCCTTAAGATAAGACGGTGCCTGACCAGTTAGAGCTTTGTAGGTAAGTAAAATAATTTTAAATTCTATTCTTGATTTAACAGGGAGCCAGTGCAGAGAAGCTAATACTGGAGTAATATGATCTCTTTTCTTAGTTTTTGTTAGAACACGTGCTGCAGCATTCTGGATCAACTGTAAAGATCTAAGAGACCTATTAGAGCAGCCTGATAATAAGGAGTTACAGTAATCTAGTCTAGAGGTAACAAATGCATGAACTAGTTTTTCTGCATCACTTTGAGACAGGATTTGCCTGATTTTCGCAATGTTACGTAAATGAAAAAAGGCTGTCCTTGAGATCTGTTTTATATAAGAGTTAAAAGACAGATCCTGGTCAAAGATAACTCCAAGGTTCTTAACGGTAGTGCTGGATGCTAGAACAATGCCATCTAGAGAAACTATATCGTTAGATAATTTAATTCGAAGGTGATCTGGACCTAGTAGGATAACTTCTGTTTTTTCAGAGTTTAACATTAAAAAGTTACAGGTCATCCAGGTTTTTATGTCCGTAAGACATGCTTGAAGTTTAGAGAACTGGTTAGTTTCGTCTGGCTTAATTGATAGATATAACTGGGTATCATCTGCATAACAATGAAAGTTTACTGAGTGTTTTCTGATAATATTCCCCAAGGGAAGCATATATAAGGTAAAAAAAATAGGTCCAAGAACAGACCCCTGTGGAACTCCGTGACTAACCCTGGTTTTCATCGAGCTTTCATTGTTTACATATACAAACTGAGATCGGTCTGATAAATACGACTTAAACCAGCTAAGTGCGATTCCTTTAATGCCGATAAGATGCTCCAATCTCTGTAATAGGATTTGGTGATCAATGGTATCAAATGCAGCACTAAGGTCTAGCAATACAAGTACAGAGACAAGTCCTTTGTCTGAAGCTATTAGAAGGTCATTGGTAATTTTCACCAGTGCCGTCTCTGTGCTATGATTCACTCTAAATCCTGACTGAAAATCCTCAAATAAACTATTGTTATGCATAAACTCACAGAGCTGATTTGCTACTGCTTTCTCAAGGATCTTAGAGAGGAACGGAAGGTTAGATATAGGTCTATAGTTAGCCAACACCTCTGTATCTAGAGTAGGTTTCTTAAGAAGAGGTTTAATTACAGCTAGTTTGAAGGCCTGTGGTACATGGCCCGTCAGTAAAGACAGATTGATAATTTCTAATAAGGAGTTGCTAATTAAAGGTAAAACTTCCTTAAGCAGCCTAGTCGGAATCGGGTCTAAGAGACAGGTGGAAGGTTTAGACTTAGAAATAGTTAAAGTCAATTGTTGAAGGTCGATGGGAGAAAAGCCATCTAAATATATTTCAGGTTCTACAGCTATGGATCGATCGGTACTGGTTGAGGGCAGTAGATTATAAATTTTTTCTCTAATAGTTAGAATCTTATCATTAAAGAAGTTCATGAAGTCACTACTACTGAGGTTTATAGGAATACACGGCTCAACAGAGCTGTGACTCTCTGTCAGCCTGGCTACAGTGCTGAAGAGAACCCTAGGGTTGTTCTTATTTTTCTCTATTAATGCTGAATAATAGGCTGCTCTAGCATTACGGAGTGCCTTCTTATATATTTTAAGACTGTCTCGCCAGACTAACCGCGCTTCATCCACATTGGTGGAACGCCATATCCTTTCAAGTTTTCGCGATATTTGCTTTAAATCGCGGGTTTGAGGATTATACCATGGAGCAAACCTCCTTTCTTTTATTAGCTTCTTTTTTAGAGGAGCTATAGAGTCTAGTGTCATTCGCAGTGAGCATGCAGCACTATCAACAAGATGGTCAATCTGAGACGGACTAAAGCTAGCGTAGGAGTCCTCTGTTATATTGAGCAATGGTACTGAATAAAACCCTGAAGAAATCGCTTCTTTAAATTTAGCTACAGCATTATCAGATAGACATCTAGTGTAGAAACTTTTGCCTAATGGCGTACACTCTGGTAGAACAAATTCAAAGGTTATTAGAAAATGGTCCGATAAAAGAGAGTTCTGTTGAGAGACAATTACATTTTCTACTTCAATACCATAAACCAGAACAAGGTCGAGGGTATGGTTAAAAGAGTGAGTCGGTTTATGTACACACTGACAGAAGCCAATAGAATCTAGTAATGAACCAAACGCAGTACTAAGGCTATCATTATACACATCCACATGAATATTAAAATCCCCTACAATAATAACTTTATCTGTCTTAAGGACTAAACTAGATAAAAACTCTGAGAATTCAGATAGGAATTCAGAATACGCACCTGGTGCACGATACACTATAACAAATAAAATTGACTTTAATGCTTTCCCGCTCGGGTTTGAAAGACTAAGAACAAGGCTTTTCCTTTTGAGTTGTAATTTAATTTAGGTTTAGGGTTTATTAATAGACTTGAGTCAAAGATGGCTGCTACTCCACCTCCTCGGCCTGTGCCTCGAGGAATATGAGTATTAATATAACTTGGAGGAGTTGATTCATTAAGGCTAACGTACTCTTCATGACACAGCCAGGTTTCAGTAAGACAAAATAAATCAATATGATTATCTGATATTAAATCATTTACAAGTACACCCTTAGATGACAGAGATCTAATATTTAAGAGTCCACATTTAACTGTCCTGTTTTGATGCACTGTTGCATCGGTTGCCTTAACTTTTATTAAGTTATTTTGTATAACTCCTCTTCTGTTGACTTTAAATAATTTAAGTGGCCGTGGGGCAGACACAGTCTCTATAGGGTTTTGGGTGGGTAAGTGGGTGGGTAACTGCTCCAAAGGAAGCGCAGAGAGGTGTGAAAGACTGCGACTCTGCTTCTGCTTCCTGGTCTGAACTCTGGGTCATGGATTAGGTCCACTAATGAACTGGGTCAGATTTCTAGAGATGAGATCCGCTCCATCCAAAGTAGGATGGATGCCGTCTCTCCTAATCAGACCAGGTTTTCCCCAGAAAGTATGCCAATTGTCTACGAAGCCCACATTGTTTGCAGGACACCACCTCGACAGCCAGCGGCGGAATGATGACATGCGGCTATACATCTCATCATTGACCAGATTAGGGAGAGGGCCAGAGAATACTACGGAGTCCGACATCGCCTTTGCGTACGAACACACCGATTCCACGTTCAATTTAGTGACCTCCGAGCGACGTAATCGGGTGTCATTACCGCCGACGTGAATAACAATCGTACGGTATTTACGTTTAGCCTTAGCCAGCAGTTTCAAATGGGATTCTATGTCGCCCGCTCTGGCCCCGGGGATGCAGTTAACTATGGCCCCTGTCTTCGCTAACTTCACGTTTCTCAGAATGGAGCTGCCGATCACCAGAGTTGGTTTCTCAGCGGGTGTGTCGCTGAGCGGGGAAAACCGGTTAGAAACGTGAGCGGTTGGTGGTGACCCGTGTGCTTCGACATAGAACTATGCTTCCTTCAGACAGTCACCCAGCCTCCCGGCTGCTCGGGGTTGCCGGGGACAGCTAGCAGGAGCTTCTGGTTGGCCCGCACCGACTACGGGGTGGGCTGGCTAACTGCAGTAGCTAACGACTGAGCTTCAATGGTGCGGAACCGGGCCTCTAACTCACTGAGCCTCGCCTCCAACCTAACAAACAAACTACATTTGTTACATGTACCCGTATCAGTAAAGGAGGCAGAGGCATGGCTAAACATGAGACACACTGAGCAGGAGGGAGGAGGAGAGAGAGCAGGAGAGAGAGAAGGAGAGAGGAGCGCCATCGCTAGCTTCTAAGCTAAATGAGGCTAGCTAGCGTTAGCAGAACTGAACAACGTGTAAACTGTTGGTTTAAGCGAAAAGTCGCTGAATTAAGATGTGATATGAGTGTTCAAGTGTTTTAAATGTAAAACAGGTAATTAGCCGCTATAATAAAGAATGTCACACAATTCACTAGTTTTCGCTGGAGCTGCGAAAAGTACGCTATCAACTACGCTGAGAACCGGAAGTGAGGCAACACGCTTACCGCAGTACGTCAGCATGTCCAATCAGGAGACGGAGAGTTCTGGACTTGACAACACTTGCCACACGGGAGAAGTTTCAGTCTGTTGCAATCTGCGCCTTCAAATTATTTCCCATCCATCCTGAACACTGGAACCTTTTCCTTTGGATGGGCGCATATTACTTTGCAGTGCGCTTGACCTTTGGGTTCAAGAGCAAAAAAGCCCAAAAATCTTCGACTGCTTAGCCGAAAAATTTCTTCGTGCCCTCAAATGCATCAAACACCAACTGCTTTTGCTGTTAGGCCACCTCAACTACGCTATCCGTATCGTCCCCCAAGGTCGATCCTTCTTGTACCACCTCCTTTCAGTCCCTGACTCTGTTCCAAATCTCCACGGTCACGTCACACTGGACAAAGCATGCAAAACGGAGCGAAAACTGTGGCACCAGTTCCTCTCCACATGCAACAGTATCTCCTTCTTTTATAATGACCACATCACCAAGCTGGAAAACATCCAGCTTTTTACAGACGCAGCCCCCTCCATCAGCTTCGGCAGCTTCTACGGCGGCAAGTGGTTTTCAGCCGAATGGCTGCCCGAGCTTTACATCCCTCACTCCTTCTTCCGCGATCTCTGAAATGTACCTGGTACTCATAGCAGCCATTCTTTGGGGGCATGAACGGTCCAAAAAGACTATTGCTACATATTTAGACAACAGCGCCATCGTAGACATCATTAACAAAGGACAGTCACATTGTCTAGATATAATGCAGACTCACCTTGGTTTTGGCCCAGCAGCAGTTCATCATCCGAGCCTCTCACATCCCAGGTCATAAAAACTCCATTGTGACTTATTTTCCCGCAACAGAAATTCAGATGAATGGCAGAAGCCTTGAACGCTCTGCCAACTCTGGTCCCACCGTTTTCAGCCACCATCTTCAACTTACCCTACAACTTGAACACTTAATCTCCGCCTCTTAAGACGCCATCCTCAACAGTGTTGCCCCTCGAACACTCTCATCATATCTCACTGGATGAAGCTTCAAAGCTATTCCGTGCCTCCCTCAGCCTTCCATTCCCTTCACTCAAAGTCCTGACCCTCATGAACTTCCTCACATTCGCCCATTCACTCCTCAAGATCAAGTCTTCCACCATACGGGTCTACATAAGCAGAATTAACTTCTTCATGAAACTGTCCTTAGGTGCTCAATGTCCAGCCTCGTCACACACACACATCGCCATGCTACTCAAAGGTCTCCGTAAAGCTGAACCACACCATACGCCTAAATGTCTGCCCCTCACCTCGGACATCCTTACCGCTTTCTTCAGCTTCCTGCGCTGCTCAGAGGTCACTGCTTCGAACTCCTATCACCATCCATCACGACATGCCACCATGTTCGACCTCTCCATCCACCCTCCAGACACCATCATCTACCACCTCAAACGCAGCAAGACCAACCAGTGTAGTCCACTTCAGCCCATCTACCTCTTTCGAATAGATTCATACCTAACCATTCGAACCCATCCATGACTACATAAGTTTAAGTTTGGCCTGCGGAACTTCTCCACAAAACCCCATTTTCATCATAGAGACAGGCAAAGGGGCCACATGGTCCTGGTTTCACCACCACTTCCGCCATACCTTATACAAATCCGGAATATGCCCCGAGTTTTACATTCTCATATCGAATGAGGCGGCTCATTCCATATCGGGGACGCCTCCAACGCTTCAAGTCAAGGAATCCCCGATCACATCATCAAGATTCTTAGCCGCTGGTCATCCCCCGCATACCTTACCTACATCCATTCCAACCTGAACGATATCAGAAACGTGCACCCTCATCTGTCTTTATGAAGCTGTCTCTTGGAGACTTGGTATTTCCAGAGCTTCTGAAGATACACCCCCCACTCAAGAGTCTCCAATCCCACAGTTCCTGCCAGCCACCGTACACTATTGCTCTCCTCCAACCATCAGTTAACGACCTTCTTTGCCCTCTTCATTCATTTTACCCTACACCCCTTCATCCCTTACCCTACAGCCCTTCATCCCCTATCCTACATCCCTTCATCCCTTACCATTCGTCCCTTCATCCCCCACCCACATTCCTTCATCCCTTGACCCCTATCCCTCTTCCCTCATTCTGCTTCCCAAATCCATACCTGTCACTTCAACATGTAATTATAATAATTTTTATTAGCGTGGTCTTTGTTAGTGAATTCACTGGATAACAATAACCTTCGATGAAAGCTATTTAGGGAACTGTTATTTTGCATTTTACATTTGTATTACCTTTTCTTGTTTAATTAAACAAAAAAGTATTATTACATTTTTCTATTTTTACCCCAAATACTTTTGAAAAATGTTAAATATTAACATTAAACAACTATACCCTACATTAACCCTATATCATTTAATCCTTTTTCTTTTCCTCTCTTCAAGATGTCCATTGGTCATCATGAACCTGACCTCCAACTCTGATTCTATCCACTTCCTCACCAACAGTTCTCCTGGTATGAAAGACCAGCCTGATACCACCATCATAGATGAGCATGCTGTCTTCGGTACTGTACAACATGACAGAACTTGGTCTCTTTATAACAATTAAGTAATATAGATATTGTGGATTTTTGTGCACATTTATAATTATATGTGTAAAAGCATACAAAGGTGATTTTAGTTAGAATATATATATTAACCATACGATCAATAAAACCAAAGAAATTGATTATTTTTTAAATCCAAAATGTTCTTGAAAAGCTCTCTATGATTTAAGCCAGGTTTTGCTGAGATAATGTTGCTGATAAAGCTTTCAAATCTGCCAATAGAAGATTTGTAGACTTGTGTGCAATACTTTCGGATTCTTGCAGACTCTCCAAATCTCTGATAAAATGTTAATTTAAATGATGTCTTCAGGTGGCTCTTACCAGGAGTTGGCCATAATATCTGACAGTGTTGGTGGGTGGAAGCAGTATAATGTCAGTCATATCTCAAGGCAAGGAGGAAATGTCACTGAATCATCAGTTAACAGGACATTAATGCTGCCAGCAGAGGATTTTGACCCATTAGGAGGACATACTATCTTGCAGGTAACAACCAGATATTTTACGTTTACCTCTTTTTTCTAATAGCATCAGTTTAAGTGAGTGCTTTGGTTACAATGCAATATTGGATAACAAATTAACAAACCGTATATTACATTTTATTTTCAAAAAAAGTTTACACATGTATAAATTATGGTAAGTGACCTTATATGGCTTACTACTTTAATTTTTGATACCTAAATGTGCAGACATGAGACGTGTACACTGCAGGTAGAGGCCTCACTGTGTAAATTCCCTGGCTTCAGTAGCAAGGAATTCTAACTGCCAGACAAACATTTAGCTGTGCTCTTCACATGGCTGCTCTAAAGCTCGAAGGAATTTATGGCTCATTTGAAGCGGTCGCTTATAGTTGGTGTTCCAAGATAAACCTTGCATCTATGGAAAGTTAAGAGACTTGTATAAATTAATTAATGACTTTTGTCTTTCTTACATACGTAAGTGCTTCCATTAGTCTGGTTAAATTTTGACTGATGATTTGCAATAGCCAGATGAAGAGATGCATTAACGGCATTTAAGAAATACACATAAATTAAGTGGGACGCAGACATTATATTAAATTGATGATATAAACATGATGACCCAGAGTAGAACCTTTTAGGAGACCTAGTTACTTAAACAGTACTTGATTTGAAACTACCTCTTGAGGGCTTCCTGACAGTAAGTCATAAAATCATTGCATGTACCATTAATCTAAACCTAAAAAGGAAAGCTTAAAAAATAATAGGGCAGCATAATGTTACCATTGTTCAGGGCATTGACCATATCATATAATACAGTAAAGAACAAGTAAAGCAGTTGTTGTTGTGCTGTGACATGACCTCATCAGCTGAAAATTCAGTCTGTCTATTTTTAGACATTAAATACAAACCACTGTGGGTGCTGGCATTTACTAGAGTCTTTTTCATCATATAAGGGATTCATTGTTGCTAGAACCCATTTCCTTATACATAATAGTGATCCTGCGTTGAACCGAGTTGGTTTAAATAAATCCCTAAAGCATATTTTACCAATTCATCCAATTTTGCTGTGCCACAGCATTTTTGTCTTTAGGAAACACTAATCTGTTATAAAGTATAATTCATAGCCCCTAACTTTTTTCAGCAGGGTTTGTGTTGTGAAAGTTAACACTTTGGTTCTTTCTCTCCTTATCTCTTCTTCATCAGGTCATCATAATTGTCTTCCTCACTGGATCCCTTTCTCTTGTCACTGTTGTTGGGAACATCCTAGTGTTGGTGTCATTCAAGATCAATAAGGCACTGAAGACAGTGAACAACTACTACCTGCTTAGCCTAGCATTTGCTGACCTTACCATTGGCACACTGTCAATGAACCTGTATACCACCTACATCATCATGGACCAGTGGGCTCTGGGACCAGTGGTCTGTGACTTATGGCTTGCAATAGACTATGTGGCCAGTAACGCCTCGGTCATGAACCTGCTTGTTATCAGCTTTGACAGGTAACAGAACATCATTTGTTCTTTTTTTTGCTGATTAACTTAACTAAAATTAAGCTCACAGTCAACGTCATATATTGTTACTACACAAGCTATCTGATGACGTTTTAAAATAAAACTGCACACCAGTGTATGCTGACATCTGCTAAAGGGTTACTTTGTATTAAGGGGTTCACTTACAAAGACCATGCCAATAACAAAATTGGTTTTGATTCGTTTATTAGGTATTTAAGTTGAAGGAGAGCCTCAAAGATGTAGGAGGGATTGCTAAAGGGTCCGGATGAGGTTGAGGAATGAAGGGATGGGGGTCTCAGGATGAGGGGTTGTGGGTAGATGGATGTGGGGATTGAGGGAAGAAGGGTTAAGGATGAAGAAATTATGATAGGAATTAGGGCTGTGGGCTGATATATGGAGGACAGTGATGATGGATTGGTGTCATCTGGAGGGAAGCATTCGGCCGTGGACCACCTTCATTTTTCTTTGAGGAAATTGGAACTCATGTTCATGGAATGCGTAAGTCAGAGTGTCAAGACCATATACAGGGGGTGAAGAAGGTGGCCGAAGCTCTGGCCATTGGAAGCGCCTTGACGTAAGGGGAGTTCTGGGAACCCAGAAGTGTTCTAAACGATTGGAGAGTGAAAATGGGGATTTGCTATTAATCCATAAGCAGTTTTGCTTTCTTGTCAGAGTGATGGAGAGGGATATTTCACTGTTTGAGTATAAGGATCTCAAGCGGTTATGATAGAAGCATCTGGAAGGGTTGATATTCCCCTCAAGCTGCGGGAAAGCAAGGGACTGACAATGTAGGAGTTGTCCAAGGATGGAAGCCGAGAGCGTCAGGAAATGTGGATGACTAAACGCAACTGAGGTTTCTGGCAGAGAGGGCTGGTACTAGAAGGAGAGGTCTCCAGGACTTCAGGAGTTTGTTGAACCTTTTCAAACAGATTGCTATCAGTAGGGTTAAGAAAGAGCTTCTGATCCATGGTGTACGTTACGTGTTTTTCTTTTTTGCTCATCTGTCACAGGTGATGTGAAAACTGAGTCAAAGGCGAAGTTAACTGATCAGTTGTGCTTAGATACTTTTGTCCTGAAGAAATAAGATGTGTTTGAGGCGTGGTCTTTGTTCCTGAACCTAGTTTTAAAACTTAATTCATTCAGATTGCTTAGAAGAAGTCTATTTTCTGATGAATGTACAATGTATAATATTAAATGTTTCAGAGTATCCAAATCATAAAAAGCATATATTTACATGCTGTACCATGCTCGTATAAGATTGAGTCATAGAAAACAGGACCTATTTAATGTCCCTTATCTATCTAGCATTAACTTTAGACAGGGAGTCAGTTTCCACTCATTACATGCATACAGTGTCTTTTCAAACAAACTTCCAACCTAGGTTTACTTAGTTTTAGGGTTTACTTGGGTAGGTTTAGGCAACAACACTCCTTGGTTAAGTTAAGGCAAAAAAGTAAAAAAAAAATCAGAAAACATCTTGGTTTGGGTTAAAATAAGTATGTTGGTTCCATAAAAAAAATATGCTTGTTAGGTCACTTACGTGTGCGGCGTTGGTTAAGTACGTAAGTTATGTAACAAATGTAATGTTAAATAAGTAAACCTTGACTTGATGTCACGAGTCCATGTTTGTATGACCCAACCACTTCCCTAAGCAGACTTTCTCACTCTTTATACTATGTCAGTTGCTCTGACCATCTAATACTGATGCAGATGGGTTTACATTGGTGTTAATTGAAAGCCTGGTGCCTCTCATACAGACACTAAAGGGCGTGTCAGAAGCCAAGGGGCATGACCAAAAGTTGGAGTTTGACAAGTTGGGAGTGAGACCGGGTTGACAGGTACTCTGTATGTACACAGTTGCCTAATTTCATTCTTTGTTTTCTTAGGTATTTCTCTGTTACCAGACCTTTGACATACCGGGCCAAGCGTACAACCAAGCGAGCTATGACCATGATTGGATTAGCCTGGTCAATCTCTTTCATTCTGTGGGCCCCAGCCATTCTGTTCTGGCAGTACATTGTTGGTGAACGGACAGTCCAGCCCAATGAGTGCTACATCCAGTTCCTGTCCGAGCCCATCATTACATTCTCCACTGCTGTCGCTGCATTCTACTTGCCTGTAACTATTATGTCATTCCTGTTTTGGAAGATCTATCAGGAGACAGAGAAACGTGCTAAAGATATACAAGGTCTCAAGGGATTTGGGTCAGGCAACAGCCAAAGCCAAGCTCAGAATCAAGGGAGTGGTAAAGGAAGAGCTGGTGGAGAAGGTGCAACTAACAGCCCAAAGGATTCATCAGCCATAAGCTCTCAAAGTTGCAGCAGCTATGAACTAAATCAGCTTGCGTCAGAGAAGAACAACAAGGACAATGCCAGCATACCAGGAAGAACGGGAAGCAAGGCGAGGTGTTGCGCATTCTGCATTCAGTTTCCATCATTGCTGCCAGGTCACCATGCATCCAAGAAGTCCGTCAACACCACAACAACTACAGTTGGTGAAGCAGAGCAGAGCAGCTGTGACAGCTTTAACAACAATGAAGTCGGGGACCAGTCAGGTTCAGAGGACGAAGGTGACAGTGCAGACCCATCAAGGCCTCCATCAGGTAGGACATTAACTATTTAGTGGTCTTATTTGAATGATATATATAAAAATAACAAATATAAATAATGTCTAATCCATCTACCTATCTATCTATCATTCTATCTATCTATCTATCTATCTATCTATCTATCTATCTATCTATCTATCTATCTATCTATCTATCTATCTATCTATCTATCTATCTATCTATCTATCTATCTATCTATCTATCTAGATGGCAAGAAATCTAGAAAGGTGAAAAACAGCAAAGACAAACAATCCAACAAAAGTCTAAAAGGGTCACAATCAAACCCTGTCACCTCATCACCCACTGACCAATTGCCAGCAGCCATCACCATTAAAGATGCAGCTATGGCAAAACGCTTTGCCTCTAAGGCCAAGACAGAGATCAACAAGCGCAAGAATGAAAAAAAGGCAAATGAGAAGAAAGCAGCACGGACACTCAGTGCTATCCTCTTCGTCTTCATCACAACATGGTTACCATACAATATCATGGTGTTGGTCAACACCTTCTGTCAGGACTGTATTCCAGAAACTCTTTGGGCACTGGGCTACTGGTTGTGTTATGTTAACAGCACAATCAACCCCATGTGCTATGCCCTTTGCAACAAGACCTTCCGAACAACTTTCAGGGATATTTTGATGTGCCAGTGGAATCAAAAGAAAAACAAGCCTAATTTTCATCAGAGGAACGCTGTGGCTTTCAAGAAAAAAGACCCAATGTAGAATACAATGGCAAATGGTTGATAGCTCTGTGTTTAAAGATGTCTTTGCGATTCTTTTTGGAATAGAATGAAAAATTCTGAACAGAATTTTGCTAACCAGCTAATATTTTCTACAGTAAGTTTAGCCAAGCAAAAGTGGGGCCAAAGGCTGGTGGACCAATTATTCATGGTCCCATAGCACAATTTTCAATAAATTGGTGACCCCTCCAGCTATTTTATTCACATTGACCAGCATTTTGGCCAATGACGCCATCACTCAGAAACTAATGCTGTATTATTATGATTTTTGCTGTGGATACTCATGGTTCCCAGAGGATGAATTGCAGTGTTTTTAATGGGCCTAGGAACTTTTCAGGCTATCAATATCAAATGGAAAGATTCAAATAGAATTTACTAAGCAGAGACCTGCTGATCACCAGGACAGTACATAATTCAGCTTAGTTATGTCAGGTTTTGTTTTCATTCTAAAGATTTAATGAAGGGTATTTACGTTTCTGCATTCAGTCAAAATAAATAATCAGTTGCCTTATTTGGTACACATAGCTAATTTAATGAAACTGTTCTGGTGATGTGTTCATCCATCTTCATGGTCACTTTTGGAGGATGTAGTTTGTGCTTCTTTTGAATTGTATTGTTATTTTTATTAGTTTTTGTTATAGTAACCCAACCTTCACCCGTAGAAATGTAGTGCAATAGTTTTGTTTTGAGACTGAATTAATTTAAGAAAGCTCTACCAAATATTCTGCCAAAAATACTCAATATGCACTTTTCTGTATGAAAACCATTATTTAGTAAAAATATTCTAAAAAGTGTCTTGCAGCAATCTCAAAACGCATCAGCTATTGGTCAGACGACAGATAAGCCTCTGAGGGCAAGGGGCTATATTTCTGGGGTTCCGGTGTAGCCATCTGATATCAGGGCCAAGACTTCCTTGTCCATGCGCTCATTGTTAACAGTTTGATTAGCAAATTGAGATGCTAGGCTGGAGTTGGAGTTAAGAAACAACATGTACGACCGGATGGTTTCCCAAGTAGCAAGGTTATCAGCTAATTTCAAAGCACTTAAAAGCTAAATCATCGTCAGTGGGTTCCAAGGTTGCATTTCAGCCAACGCTTTCGCCTCTTTGCTCTCCACACCGACTGTTAACCTGCATTAAATCAAAACCTGCTCAAATGTGACTGATCACTATTCATCGGGGCTGCAAATGGAAACCGGAATGCAACCCATGCCGAAACCGGGATTCAACACCGTTTCCTACAAAACCAAGTTCCAATACAACTAAAATGTATTCTCAATTTTTTGGGGAAACATTTTTTTTTAAGAATTACTGTCACCGTTTTAATATTGTACTTTGAATCAAATCACACCAAAAAAAACTAACAAGACTACTCTGTTAGGTTTAGTAAAAAGTAAGGAACCAACAATATTACTTTTTTATAGACCAAGTACAAAAACAAGTGCTTACATTGAGTACTTGCGGATGCGGGGTATCGATGTGAGTACTAAGTTATACCATTACTGTGCTAACTATGACTTTTAAAACATGTTTTATTTTCATCAGATTTGTGTCACTTCCTGACTGTAACAACAATAAATGTTAAATAAATGACATGATGCTTTTGCTGACAATTTAACATTTAACATTGTATCACAAGTATAAGTACATGAGCACAGTATCGGACCATTACATTACATTACATTACAGTCATTTAGCAGACGCTACCAATACCCAATCCTGGTATCAGTGCATCCCTAGTATAAACATAATGGTTTGGCTTATAAATAAGTATGCTCATTAATTACATTATTTAAGTTACAAACATAGATTAAAATAAGTAAATGTTGACATTTGGTTTTACACAAACAGCAGTCTCTCAGCTTTAAGTCCTATGTTGAGCCACCCATCCAACCCAACCTTCTCCGTACTCAGACATCCGCGGACTATGATTTGAAACGTATTTGTGATACGTCCAACACAAATGTAATCCGAGGCTAAATATGTTTCCCTTGAAACATAATTGACAATGCAGTTTCATTGAATGGGAACGTAATAGTAGTAGCCTAAAATTGTTTGTTCGTTTTTCTTAGATTGACAAATCTATCCACAGTTTTGGAGTAGAGGAAAGTATTTTCGGTTTCTTTAAATTAAAGCTCCAAAGCACTTTCTAACAAATTAACTAACTACACCCATGTGCCTTGTTTTGCCAGATGACTTCAAACACTACAAAACAATCCATCCTTTCTGAGTAACATACTGTTGTGAGAGAATATATACATGGTTTTAAAAACAAGAGTAAATACTTTGCACTTGTGTGTTTATTCCTGTGTTAAAGGTTCCCTGTGGAGTTTTTTAAAGTAGTATTATGGAGCTGTATTTTACAAGTGGGTTCCTGTTATGTGTATGTCCTGCATGTGCACAAAGACACAGTTCTTCAAATGGTAGAGCTATTCAAGAGTCAAGATATACTGCAATGTGCAAACGAAGTCAGGGAAGAAGAAGAAGACTGTAAGCTAGTCAACATAGTTATGGAAGTATTAGCTAGTAAGAAACAATTACTTGGAAAATGGCTTTACAAATGTTTTTATGAGAAGGAAGTGCGATGGGCATGTGTGTTGAAGCTCAAAAATCACAATGTCTTTGGGTGATAAACAACAAATGTAAACATTACATTTGTTTGTTTTCAAGAAATCCCCACAGGGAACTTTTAATTAATGTGTGCAACTCAACTCTGTACCCAATTTTCATTTTTAATTGATGTTCGCATGCATATATGAGTTGAAGAGCAATAAAATGAAATGTATAACCTTTGACATATTTACCCATGATTGCTGAAACTATTTGTAAAAAATACCAAGATGCTGACATGTTGCGTTACGCTACTGCAACTCTTGATCATTGTGTCACTGTAATAAAAGTGCAATAGTGCCATCAAGTGGCTTCAAGATTAAACAAACTTTATTTAAAAGCTAGAGTAAGTGCTGCTGCACATGGGACAGTCATGAAAGATTTAGCTATTTATACCATAGTGCACCCCCATAATTCTGGAAGTTTTCGCATCATGAGAGCAATTTGTATTTCAAACAATTGAATAATTAATTAAATAACAATAACTCAAATCATATTTCCTTTTTCTAAACAACAACACTTCATTTGAGGAACAAATATTTAACCACACTGCAGTTCAATTGTATTATTTGGAGGCAAAGAGCAGTAAATACTACACAATGATCTACAATACTATCATTTTCAAACATATTGATCTAGTTAGGACATCAGTGTCTATCAAACTAACAATATCAGTAATGTGTCCATTTTGTGAAACTTGGTCCAGATTCACTTTCTTTGGTTAGGGATCTGCCAGCAATGACATGACAGGTGGCTTAGCTAAGATTGCTCCAAAATGGGTCCAGATTAAAAATAGATGACTCTAACTCAACCTGTTTTTATGAATCTGAATTTAGGCCATTGAATTCCGGATCTGTCTTTACATTGTATTTGACATGTTGGATGCAGCACGCTTAAGAATGATTTGCGTAACAATGATGGCTGTAACATAGGCCATGCAGTGCTGATTCACTGAGCTTACGAAAAGTAATGCACTGTAATTTGTTTTGATTTTAAACGGAATCGTGAGGCAGGATGTGCAGGGCTGCTGCTAAGTAAGTCAGGGGTTGAGTATAAACAGGAAGAAAATCTATGGATGGAGGATTGACCGGTCAAACACAGGACTGCTGTTTGTGTCCTCTGTGAAACCAACAAAGATTTATTTTACCTTACTTCTTTGTCACAATCTGAGTTTCTCTCAAGATACCTGTTTAGCAATGAAACTATTAGGGTTCTGAAAAGGAAGTTTGGACCAACTGTCATACATGGCAGTGAAAGAAATGCAGCTGTACCACCAGTCCTCCAACTCCTGGTGGCCCTGAGATTTTTTAGCCAGCAGATGTTTCTGGGGGTTGATGGGGACCAACACAACTCCACTGTCTGCCAATTGTGAGAAGAGTGTTTAGGGCAAAAGCAAGTCTGAAGAACCAGTTGATCCTGTTCTCTCCTACACATGCTGGATTCTACAGGCAAACTGGATAGCCATGGGTGCTATCTTCCTCCAGATCCATACTGTGACGCCCCAAACTTAGAGGCAAACAAGAATCATTACTTATTATCAGAAAACATACAAACAAGACAAAATCATAAGTTCAGAAGGAGTTCAGCAGTCCCCACACCAGAGGCCACTCCCTGCTGCTGCTGGCACAAGAGCTTTTAAGCACTTCAGGTGCATCTTGTTTAACAACGCAGTAGACCCAGGCAGAGCTGAGAGGAAAGAAAGAGACAAGAGCACAGGGAACATATACAGCCGTAACATATACATCCTCCACTTGTTGAGCCCTTCAAACTCATTATGTTTACTTGCTGACAAAAGTGGGTTATTTGGAGAAATCATATTCATATGTGTTTATATGAAGTGTTATAATCGGGGTTAATGTATCGGAGGGTCTATTTCATCATGGGTGAGAAGCTATTTGGCTTTTCACCGATACTTAATCTAGCAATAGTTAGCTCTACTAGAAAGCCCTTTCATGCAGAAAGATTTAGGAGTAGTGGTAATAGTTATACTTGTAGAAGTAGTATAAAAACAACAAAGTATGTTTAGGGAGTTGGTGGTGGATGATTAAGTCAAATTTAGGACTTTCATCCAAGAGGTTTAGGGAAAAAATACATGGCTTCAGTAAACTACATGCAGACATTAAGTTTCTAAGTGAGCCCGGGTCGGGTAGAAATAGCATTGTTGGCTAAGGACACACACCTTGGTGCCTTTCTCTGCCATTTTATACACACCTAGCTGTAAGTAGCCACGTTCCCAGCTCTTCTGCCCTGGCAATAGCATTGTTGCCTCTGAAACCCGGGTGCTAATAGCATCAGCTGATGATCAGATTACAGTGGGTACGGAAAGTATTCAGACCCCTTTAAATTTTTCACTTTGTTTCATTGCAGCCATTTGCTAAAATCGAAAAAGTTCATTTTTTTTCGCATTAATGTACACTCAGCAACCCATCTTGACAGAAAAAAACAGAAATGTAGAAATTTTTGCAAATTTATTAAAAAAGAAAAACTGAAATATCACATGGTCATAAGTATTCAGACCCTTTGCTGTGACAGTCATATTTAACTCACATGCTGTCCATTTCTTCTGATCCTCCTTGAGATGGTTCTACTCCTTCATTGGAGTCCAGCTGTGTTTAATTAAACTGATTGGACTTGATTAGGAAAGGCACACACCTGTCTATATAAGACCTTACAGCTCACAGTGCATGTCAGAACAAATGAGAATCATGAGGTCGAAGGAACTGCCCAAGGAGCTCAGAGACAGAATTGTGGCAAGGCACAGATCTGGCCAAGGTTACAAAAGAATTTCTGCAGCACTCAAGGTTCCTAAGAGCACAGTGGCCTCCATAATCCTTAAATGGAAGAAGTATGGGATGACCAGAACTCTTCCTAGACCTGGCCGTCCAGCCAAACTGAGCAATCGTGGGAGAAGAGCCTTGGTGAGAGAGGTAAAGAAGAACCCAAAGATCACTGTGGCTGAGCTCCAGAGATGCAGTAGGGAGATGGGAGAAAGTTCCACAAAGTCAACTATCACTGCAGCCCTCCACCAGTCGGGGCTTTATGGCAGAGTGGCCCGACGGAAGCCTCTCCTCAGTGCAAGACATATGAAAGCCTGCATAGAGTTTGCCAAAAAACACATGGAGGACTCCCAAACTATGAGAAATAAGATTCTCTGGTCTGATGAGACCAAGATTGAACTTTTTGGCGTTAATTCTAAGCGGTATGTGTGGAGAAAACCAGGCACTGCTCATCACCTGCCCAATACAATCCCAACAGTGAAACATGGTGGTGGCAGCATCATGCTATGGGGGTGTTTTTCAGCTGCAGGGACAGGACGACTGGTTGCAATTGAAGGAAAGATGAATGCGGCCAAGTACAGAGATATCCTGGAAGAAAACCTCCTCCAGAGTGCTCAGGACCTCAGACTGGGCCGAAGGTTCACCTTCCAACAAGACAATGACCCGAAGCACACAGCTAAAATAACAAAGGAGTGGCTTCGGAACAAGTCTGTGACCATTCTTGACTGGCCCAGCCAGAGCCCTGACCTAAACCCAATTGAGCATCTCTGGAGAGACCTGAAAATGGCTGTCCACCAACGTTCACCATCCAACCTGACAGAACTGGAGAGGATCTGCAAGGAAGAATGGCAGAGGATCCCCAAATCCAGGTGTGAGAAACTTGTTGCATCATTCCCAAGAAGACTCATGGCTGTACTAGCTCAAAAGGGTGCTTCTACTCAATACTGAGCAAAGGGTCTGAATACTTATGACCATGTGATATTTCAGTTTTTCTTTTTTAATAAATTTGCAAAAATTTCTACATTTCTGTTTTTTTCTGTCAAGATGGGTTGCTGAGTTTACATTAATGCGAAAGAAAATGAACTTTTTCGATTTTAGCAAATGGCTGCAATGAAACAAAGGGTGAAAAATTTAAAGGGGTCTGAATACTTTCCGTACCCACTGTATCCTACTTATTACCTTAAAGTGGCCCTATTATGCTTTTCTAATTTTTCCCTCTTCTTTAGTGTTATATATATATATATTTTTTTACATGTGAAAGGTCCGTAGAGTGTAAAACCTGAAATCCACGCCTAAAAGGAGTTACCCTCCCCCTCAGAATCACTGCTCCTGAGCTGCCTGAAACAGCTCCATTGAATTCTCTCCTTCACTTCTGTTACGGAAGTCACGTAGAACTCTCCAGCTAGTTTTGCCCGTCCTCAAATGAGAGGGAGACAGAGCTGAAACTCCGGATAATAGGGCCTGTTTAAATTAAATAGTTTGAGTTAAAATAATTATTAACCACTCACAACTATATTTTTGATCTAAAATTGACATACTGCCACTGAAATTGAATATTGAGTAATTATTGAGTATTATACAGTAATGTTAGCAAGTGTGGATGTCATGGATGTTTAGATATTTTTAGATTTCACATTAAATTTTAATTTTGTTTTGCTTTGATCATTTTAAGATATGAAAACTGGTCATGGGGTTTTTAAAAAAAATGGTTATGATCACAATAATTTATTTTCTCCTTCATTGCTTGTTTTAGTTGTATATACAAGTGGGCCACAATATTTGTGTCAAGGCTCATGAACAAGCCATGAGTGAATAGGTGTTCCAGGTTGGCTTCTTCTTCTTCTCTAACTTACTGTACTTTGAACATGTGTAGCTCAGTACAAACACTCAGTGCAACAATCTAGTGCATACAATTAGTGCAAGCTTTCCATACATAAATAACTGTAGTAGTAACTCTTGTGTTAATAAAAAAGAAAAGAAACAAACAATACCAAACAGTTAACTCTGATATTAAACACATGAAACATTAAGTACATTAATAAAGAGAAATGATGCAGTGTAAATCAATATACTCACCACGTGTTAGCTTTGTGCTAGCTCAAGTGCATATGTGGCGGCTACGGACACCAATCCCATACAGCACTACAAAAGGAAAATGAACAGTATTTTCAGTACAATGCACACACATCAAATGTTCTTGAACATGAACAATAACAGAGTGTAAACCCGTAGGATGGTCTTAAAATGCTAAATACTATTAGCCTTGCAGTCTGCTCATGAACCCTCAGCACATGTTGCTAAAATCTGTAAACATCGGACCGGTTTAATCACCATTAGCGCATGTGGCAACAATCAATTCATTTTCGGACTTCTATACACTCATATTAATGTACATCTTTCGATCATTTTGTATAGAAATAACATTTTTGAACATATTTACCCAAACGGCAAGCAGCTAACGCTCCACAGTGCCACAGGTCAATCGCCCCCAACAGAAGGATTTCACGTCCTGTTTTGTTCTTCACGTTCCGCTAGATTTCTCTGGGGTACAGTGCCCTCTAGTGGCTTTAGTGACTACTTCATTTTCCCACTAGGCTACAATAGAATGATTGTATTTAACGGGAACAAAAGCTAAAGTGAATCCTTCCCAAACAAACAAATAAGAGCATGTTCATTGCCCAAATACTAAGATGTTTTTTCTTTGTGACCTGGACAGTGATTTTGTGCCGTAATCTTGCCAATTATCACCAGCCCAAAAGCAAGGTAAGCAATGAAGACAAACATCTCTGTTCTTATGTGTCTCAGTTTGTCATTTTGGTTGTCCCTATCATTTTTTTTTTGGCACCAGAAGGGACCATATTTGGACAAGAGGGTGGAGCAGAAGAGGACCAAGGGCATGGTGGGACAAAGTACCATTAAGAAGCTAACATTGGCGCGAGCTGGCTAGCTTGATTAGCATGGTCCATCTGTAATTCACCTTAACAGTGATACTTATTAGGATGCAAATTTAGGCACGCAAAAAACAGGCTAGTTTGTAATTATCGGGAAAAAAAATTGGCAGTCGACCCCTTAGTTCAACTGAACGCTCATTGTTGAGGTGGTAGTAACCTGTCTATCACAAGGGAGCCACGCCCTAAAGCATACCATGCTTTATTTTTACTCTTGGGATCATAATTTACTAAATGAACATTATGCAGTATTTAAGAAGACTTGAAACTAGCGATTGAGGCTATAAATTCATGTTTTACAATGTTTACTGAGGGAATAAATCAAGAGAGACTGACGGTCACTTTTCTCATAGACTTCCATACAATCAGGCTAAACATTTGCAACCAGAGGAGTCACCTTCTCATGGTCCAGTAGGCTTCACCTTTTCAGATGCAGAGACTTACCTTTGAAATAAACAACTGGCTCAGCTTTATTTTTGCTAATGATAAGCATTATTATTTGTGTGTTAACTGAAAATAAAGGGCATTTTTGACATGATAACTAATATCCTGCAGTGACATAGAGCTGCATAAGAGGTCCCTCTACTGGAGTCTAGCCCACACTTAGCACTATGGGTGATGTAGGCAGGAGTCAAGGAATCATGGGAAATGTAGTGAGCAACCATGTGATTTACTGCAGTTACAGACCATGTGAGAATCCCTGCCCCCCACCCCACAGCACCAGCACAGTGGTCAGCATCTTTATTCCTCTCAGGTCTTTTTATTCTTTTTTTCCAGCAGCCCTAGCTTTGTGTCCCCATCCCAGTTGCCTCATCTCTCTCAGTCTGCCTCCCTGTCAGAGCTCCACTGAGCAGGCAGTGCCTGCGTCACTCCTTTCAGCAGATGGAGAGGAGGAGGGGGAGGGGAGGGGGTGAGACAGAGAGAGAGAGAGAGAGAGAGAGAGAGAGGGGAGGAGGGAAGGGGAGCTGTATGCCTCTCCTGCATCAGCGTCAACATCACTGCCACGCCAGCCTTCGTCACTAAAAAACAACCAGGAAGATCGTATCACAACAGAGCTTTAAAAAATATATACACCAGCAGCACCAGCAGCTCCTCCTCCTCCACCTCCACCAGACGTGCATCCACCGATTAGGCTAAGGCGGTTCTACATTCGCCAGGCGCAGGCATCTAAAACCTCCTCCATGCAGGAGGAGCTCTCCCAGGCATGACCTGAGAGGAGAGGCAGGAAGACATCGGACAATATCTATCAACATGGGCAACCAGGAGGCTAGGCAAAAGAAAGCTGCAGCAGCATCGGGTAATGGAAGCTATCCTTCACTGGATGAAGGATGGAGAGAGGGAGGAGGGGACACCACAAAGAAGGGAGGAAAGAAACTCCATGGTAAGCATGGAGGAGGTGGAGGGGGGATGCATGGCACAGGACCAGGAAAGAAGAAAAACAAATCCGAGTCCAGGTCCTCCGTTTTCTCCATCCGGAAAAGAAAGGGCAACCTGAAAGCGAAAGGGGACGCGTGTTCGTCAGTAACTGGCTCAAAGGAGGACGTTTTAGCCTCTCAACATGACGAACTGGACAGCACAAAAACACCTGAAATGTCGGCAGATGAGCTCGGACAGTCGGACACCGAGCCTGAGAAGAAAAAGAAACCAGAGCCGGGGAAAAAGGATGAAGAGGAACGAGAGCGGAAGCAGGAGATGCAGCGGAAAGCCACGACAGCGGCCACATCCCCCACAGAGGATGGAGGGCAGAAGGCAGGGAGCTCTGGGTCGGACACGGATATCTACAGCTTCCACTCAGCAGCTGACCACGAGGATTTGCTAGCGGACATCCAGCTGGCTATAAGGCTCCAGCACCAACAGCAGCATGGGGGGGTTAACACAGTTGTGGAAGTGCAGGGAGGAGGAGAAAAGGATCTAAGCTGGGGAGAAGAGGGGAGGAGGAAGCAGAGTAATGGGTTAGTTAAATTAACTCCTCATGAGGAGCTTGACCTGACTCCAGAATTAGAATTTGGGTCTGATGCCCTGCCATTCCTAGAGACCGGACCTCCGTCTGGCTCAGTCAAGCACATGGACCAGCAACCAACACCACACCTCCCCTTCCCCACAGAGGTGCATGAGAGGAGGGAGGAAAAGGATGGGGGGGGGCATCCAGATCTAAATGGGAAGGGGCAGAGAGAGACAGAAGCCTCTCTTTGTGTTGCCACAGGCACAAAGGACCAGCATGCTTGGGCGCAGCAGCCCCCTCAAACAGCCATCGCCATGGCTACCACAGGGGGGGCAGTAGTCAGCCCGGTCACCATGACAACCGATGGTAACAGCTTCCCTGATCCCACATTTGACAGTGCTGGGAAATCCCCAGGGGGCACAGAGGAAGCAGGAAGTGAAGGAGAGGAGAGGGATCCCGGGTCGGATGCAGATTGCAGTCCTCCACCCGCAGACAGCCACCACAAAAGTCCTGAACCCACCGAAGGGCTGAGCTCAGGGAACGTGTTCCAAGAAGGTGAGGGTCAGTTGGGCTCGGGTACCAGTGCCGAGTCCCTTGAGGACTGCCCGAGTGCTGGATCCGAATTCAACGACTCTGCTGCTGCTGCTGCCGGCCCTAGTGCCTCCCCCTCCGAGCAGTGCAGGAGGAGCAGCGTGTGCTTCAGCCCGCTGCCTCCCCAGGAGAGCCCCACACTGGCCAAACGACTACTCAGGTCCACCCACTCCTCCACCTCCTCTGTCCCTGTGGTGAAACCTTACCCTCCCATCTTCCCCTCCTACATCAAGACCACCACGAGACAGCTCAGCTCACCAGGACACTCCCCAGCCCTGTCCCCCTCCCACAGCCCCCTATCCCCGCGCAGAGCCCACCATCACCTCCATAGGTACCTGTGGTGTTACAACATGTTAATTCTTTGATTTAGTTTTACATTGGACTTAATAATTTGTCAGCATGCTTGATACAGTAGGCTATTTTACATAAACCTGGATTTGGTTTTTAACTATCCAATGATGTTAATCAAGGTTGCAGATGAAATGGATTCCCTATGCCTGATAATTTCAGGCTACTACAATTTGGGTCTCATTTCAGTAGCTTTGGGCATCATCCCTATTGGTACATACTCACCAAGGTGATTGCTGAGGTTTGGGAATGTGGTGTTGCTAAAAAAATAAAGTCAGACGGCAAGAAACCCAAAGGGCGATATTCAGACAGTGTGTGAACAAACCACCAGGTTGGACAAACTTTGGAGACGAAATGGTAAAATAAGAAAATCATTAATCTAGACTTCCATCACAGATCACATACAGTAACAATTTCCTTGTTAACTCTGACCTACTGTTCTTTCTGCAGTTTTCCTGCATTATTATGGATTTTTTAGCAAAATTTCAGGTGTGGCTTGCGTTTTACCTCCAAATGAAGTGGTTTCAATAATTTGACTGAATGTTAACAACCTGTCTGACTGACTGGTTGTTTATCTTGCTGTGTAGTAATGTCACCATGTTGTGAGTATAGTGTTATCATAATTGATTCAAATAATGCCCAAAGCTATGAAAGTAAAAGCAAAATGTAATACTTTGGAATTGATCCTTCACTAAGCCCTGCCTCCACTTAGTTACTGTTACTGTCAGGCATTGCTATTTCACCCTGAACATCTGCTAAAAGAGTTAATGAGCTGCAGTTTAGCAACACGTTCTCACTCCCAACTTGTACAATACAGTGGCTCTACGCAAACTATGACGCTCTAGGTCCTCCTCTAGTGTCAGTTTCGGTACTGTCAGGGATGGCGTGTTCTGTGTTCAGTGGCTCCAGCAGTATTAGATTTCATAGTATGTACAAAAAGAGCTTGATTCACGATTTTGTGCGCTAATGTTACCTATACAAAAATGACTGATAACCCTGCTGCACATATGGGTTTACTTAAAATGACACCCCGATGCGTCTCATACAGACACTAAATGGTGCCTCTGTGGGCCGCTATCAGACGGAGAAATGAAAATCAGAACCCTGATAAGATATCTTGAATAAGCCTTTGATGACTACTTACAGGATATTATGTTCAGTTCAGCGTTGTGTAATGACGCAAAAAGGATAAAGCGAAGAGCTCCCAGGTAAAAAGAAAGAAGTCCTGGAAATAACCAACACAGTCTCACGACAGTTCGTGAAATAGTCACAAAATGCATCTATTGGTTTCGTTTACAGGGACAGGAATTGTCCGTATTTATCGTGTCCCTTGGAAGTATTTTTTTTCTGGGACGACATTACATTATAAAAAAAAGTTAGGTTAATTAACAAAGCACTTAGTTGGTTTTTGGAAAACAATCATGGTTGGCCTTAAAACTACTTTCTGACAGTTAAGTTTAATGCAACAAAACAAATGTATGTTTAGTTTCATGACCTATCATGATACTGGGCTGAAATAACGGAGTAGCAATGTTCTTCTATTTCTGGTTGAGAAATAAATTATAAGCAACACAGAGGTTTTATTTATGCTTAATTGTTAATATTTTCAAAAAGTGTTTCACTTTTACTTGAGATAATATTCAAAGGATGAGAAATAACTGATGTGGCACATTTATCTCAAGAAAGAAATTCCAAATTTTTCCCCAATCCGCAAAATATATAATATAAAGTAAAAAAACACAGGGTTTAATCCATCCTTTCCCATTTTGCTCTTGTATTTTTGTTTTTGGATAGCTAATTAAAAAGAAAACACATCCATACAAAGTCTTTAGATACTGGGTATTGCTCTTAAAGGAGCCTGATTAACACCACTTCAGAATGTGAAGAAAGAAAGACTAAAAAGGTCAACACTCACTTAAAGTAAGACCAACGTGTTTCAGCTTGTGGCATCGTTAGGGTCAAAGAAAGACCGACAGGGCTGGCATGCGCAGAAACTGTTGCCGAGCTATGATTGGACAATTGTCGCTTGTCTTTAAATGGATGTGTCGTTTAAAAGTTTCGAAATTGGTGGTCCTTGCACCAAGAATTATATCAAGAGTTCACATTCCATAATAAAGCAATAATTGTACATTTTTTAACTAAGCCTTGTCGAGTTTTTAAAAAGCTGACTTTTCAGAATGAAACGGATCACTTTTTTGAGAAAAACTAAATGTCTAAATTAAATCAACATAAGAAATGATTTCTTCTTTTAATTATATTTTTTTTTCTTTCTTTCTTTCTTTCTTTCTTTCTTTCTTTCTTTCTTTCTTTCTTTCTTTCTTTCTTTCCTGGAGACCTGATATCATTGTTTTTACCAGACCCCATTCACCAAAATCACTTAAAGTGGCCCTATTATGCTTTTCCACTTTTTCCCTCTTCTTGAGTGTGTTATATATATTATTTTACATGTAGAAGGTTCGTAGAGTGTAAAACCTGAAGTCCACGCCTAAAAGGAGTTACCCTCCCCCTCAGAATCACTGCTCCTGAACTGCCTGAAACGGCTTGATTGAATTATCTCCTTCACTTCCGTAACTTTATGAGGTCACAATGTAACGGAAGTAATGTAAAACTCTCCGGCTAGTTTGGCCCGCCCTAAAACAACAAGAGAGAAAGATGGAGCTGAAGCGTACATCTACCATGGTGTAGTGGTTAAGACAGCTGTCTGTCACCCAGGGTTTGAATTCTGTTGTGACCTGTTGTTCATTTGTCATTGACCAGTCACAACAGAGCGGGCTAGCTGACTAATCAGATCAGAGGGAGGAGCAAACGCTACATCGGAGCATTTCAGAGAGAGGGTGAGAAGAGGTGCTGCAGGACAGCCAGGATTAGAAAAACAAGGAGTATTATGAGTATGAGTATTAATGCATGTAAACATGTTGTGACTATAACTTGAGATATAAATATGCAAAATAGCATAATATGGTCTGTTTAAGTCCCTTACAGTCCTGCACCGTTCTGATGGTCTCACTCTCAATTCTCCCACACCAGGTTCTAAACAATGCGTGAGCATGCAGGTCTTTCCATAAAATATCCTGTCATGTCTGAATGGTAAGGATAATTAGCGCAAACGTCACCTGCATCTGAATGGCAAACACTGGTTTGGTCATTCAAAACCTATTTTTCGTTGATCATTGCAATGTGCCCAATGTAATTTAATATATGAGTGATCTGTTTTTGAAGTAAAGCTAACCTGAAATGTTATTGTTGACAGGACGATGCCCGAGGGCCAACAAGTCCACAGGCAGCGCTCTCGAAGCATCGCCGGGCCCCTGAGTCGCTCGGCCGACTGGACCGAGGAGCTCGATAGGAGGCTGAGGAGCAGAGAGGAAGACGGAGGAGGGTCGGGGGAATATCTGGTGGGCTACAGAGGAGGAGGCAGCCAACCCCTCTGTGCTACCAGGAGATCTTCCTGTGGACAGGTTTCCACATGCGGCTTTCAGGACGTCTTCACAGGTGAGAACGGAGCAACCTCAGTTTCATTTTCAGTTTGTTATGTTTCCTGGGGGTCAATAAGAAAGCAGGACACAAAATTGTGCTGATTTCTTCAGCTAGAGGTCAGCAAACAGAGAATGACACTAGGTATCCAAAGCATTCGTAGCTCTGGCAAGATATATACATTACAAAGAAGAGAGACCTAGCTTACATCACCAGTTATAAATAGATACATTTCAGACATAACCTCTCTGCCATTCAAAGCATCTAGTTAATCCTCTAAAAATAGATGTTGTTTAGCTTTGGTGGTTTGCAATCAATAAATGCATAAAGGTACTTTTAGTTGAAGACAAGCTCAAACTTTTTTTTTTTCATTAAATTCACTGTGATACAATTTGTCTTTTGTAAGGCCTGATTGTGAATACGTGTAATGACCACGGCCTCTTAACAGTGTGTGTTAAAATAACATGCGGTGTGACGATTATGCTTCCTTGCCAAAAAATGCTACGTAATCCTCATACAACCGGCGATATGATATGTAACAAAACAATATTTTGTTCATTTGTGTGTGTTTCCCTACCAATGTCCAGCAACGCTTTTCACTATCACTCTACATTAGCACATTCATACTATGTTTACTTTTAGTTGTAAATTGATTTCCACGTCAAAGTTTCCAGGTGTTTGGGAGTACTGCTGCATGTATTAAAAAAAAGTTGTATAAAGCCTTTAGGCCAAAAAAGCAGGAGCAAAATATTTTGCGACTAAGACTCATGTTCCTGTGTTTTTAGGTGGGAAAAACACAGGAACTGGTCAGGAAATGGTTAGTTTCTCCAGAGGGAGCTGTGATTGAGATTTCACTAGCCCACTCCTCATCTTTGCTTGAGGCTATTGGCTTGAAGCATAGACTGTATATATGAAGTGATGCTCTGGTAGCAGTTGCGACCTGTCAATCAAAAGTTAACCCTTTCCCTAAAGCATACTCTGCTTTATGGTCTATTTGACTCTAAATGGACCATCATTTACTAAATGAACATCATGCTGTATTGAAAAAGACTAGAGATTGAGACCATTAACTCATGTTTCCAAGGTTTATTGAGGGAATAAATCAAGTGAAAAGTAGTAATTTTCTCATAGACTTCTATACAACCTGACTTGTTTTTGCAACCAGAGGAGTCCCCCCCTGCTGGTCAGTAGAGATAATGCAAGTTTTAAGACACTTCTGCATTGGCTTCACTTTTCAGAACTGGAGGAAGACGCCTGGCTTAAAGCCATATTAGCCACTACTAACATAACACACCCAAATTATAAACAGTTTGCGTAAAAAAGACTATATCCGATCGGCTGCAATGATTTTGATCCTCTTTTTAACTGTCTATAGTGAGACTTACAACGTTATAGGAGTGCAATGGTAAATCATTGGAGTACCCGTTTGAATGCCATGTACAAAGAGAGAGAAGCCGGGTTTCCGTAACCTGACAAGGGGATAAAGAAACTTGATTGGCCCAGCGCGATCTCTGCTCATTTCTTGGCCATGTGTAAATCTGACAAGTTTCTATTCTGCTTTCTAAAATGAGAGCATGTGCAAGACAGGGGCATGCATTATGTATGGAGAGTTAAATACTTGCATTCAGAATAGTCCGAAGTCCAACTAAAACTGAAACTAACACTAGCTAGCCTCTAGAACAGTGGTTCTCAACCTTTTTTCAGTGATGTACCCCCTGTGAAATACTTTTTTAGCCAAGTACCCCCTAACCAGCGCAAAGTATTTTTGGTTGAAAAAAAGATGTAATACTAAGCGCTCTGCCATCAGTGTCTGATTTATTAAACTGTCAACAGTGACGATTGCATTGTTGCATTAAATTCAGTTTATGAACTTACACTTATATTTTATTGAATATTTATTAAATAACTATTTTTAAAGGATTTTTGAATGGATGCTAATTTTAAATATATATTTTTTAAAATCTCATGTACCCCCTGGAGTGCCTTCACGTACCCCCAGGGGTTCACGTACCCCCATTTGAGAACCACTGCTCTAGAAGTCCAACTTAAGTCTGAAATGTTGACTATTTGTTACACATTCAAGTTTTAAGTAAAAACTCTGCTTAAAATATATTTAGTCACATAAGCCTGGATCTCCTCATTGGTTGTCCAGGTCGCACTCTTCTGGAGAAGCTGTTTCTGCAGCAGCAGCAGCAGCAGGAGGAGCCCGAAGAGGCTGAGAGGCTCTGCTCCAGGATCTTGGCCATGGGCCTCCTGTTGCCTTTCACTGACTGCTTCAGAGAGCTGCTGGGAGGCAGCACCGCCAACATCCCCTCCACAGCATCAGCCAAGTTTGACGTACGTATTCACACCTCATAGACCTTTCCCCAACTTTGAAGTTAAGCTGTGTTTGTTGTGAGCTGCTTTTTTTACGCCTCTGCTGTGGCGATAGTTTTGGCTGTGGCTCAGTTTGTGATTTTTTTCCTGTAGTAGAGATCTGATGTTAATTCTCATCATCATTGTCATCGATCAGTTTGTTGTGAGTTTCGTCTGCCCTATGGCGCACACCGGTTTGTACTGGGATCTGAAAAATGGGGCGTTGCAGAACTACGAACTGATGGAGGATCAACCTTTGTCTTAGTCAGTAGCGGTTGTGGCCTTGCTAGACCACAAGCAAATAATTAGATCCTCCCATCCATCCATGAATTAGCAAAGAAGCATGGTGGCACTAAAGCATCCTCGCTGATTGAAGCACAACTCAAGACCAGGACAGTTCCAAAAATCACAGTCTTTACTGGCAGAGGTTCATTACAGTCAGTACAGGCAAACAAATCCAAATCAGCGGTGAGGCAAAAAAGTAAAAAGTAGGAAAAAGTAAATTACAGGTAACCAAGATCACAGGGAGAAATTTCTGGAATGTTAGACATGGAGTTACTTAGCGAACTGGCACAGCCAAAGAGGAGCACACAGACTAAATACTCCAAGGAGGAGGAGGGGTAGTTGGGAACAGGTGAAGCTGATCAGGAAACACAGAAGGTCAGGAAGTGAAGGTATCTGAAACGAGAGGGGGGAGGTGAGTGACAAAATAAAACAGGAAACCCCAAAATGACATGAATGTGAAAACAAGGAAAACTTAGGGTAACTTGACAAGGTTTTACGGATTGAGTCGTCTGGCATTGTGACATGAAACATCAGCTCTTCGGGTGAAAAAGCAAATAAGCATCACAGGAGGACTAACCATTAGCCGGTTGATGTAAAACTTCTCAATATCGCCTGACATCATAGTTTGTATTCACTTTATTCGGCTTCACTCTTTTCCCCCCGACAAAAACTAGTGGCTACGAGTCAGTGTCAACTTGAAGTGCTGTTAGATTCAGGTGCATACGTCAGTCTATCTGACTTCTAAATTACATTTAGTGTATGTGTTAGTCTTAGATTAAAGGAATTTAACATTTGCCAGGCAGTCATGTAAATGACAAACCTTATTTAAACCTTTCCTCTCTACAACTCTGGATAATTCTTTACAACAAATATTATATCATAAAATAATAAATTCTTGAGCATAACACGCAGTTTTGTTTGAGGACCAATCTGAAACCTTTTACTTTTCTACACAATCAAGCCAAACTTCTCAATTTACAGGAGCCTCTCAGCAGTGAGGTTTATTATCTACACTAAATGTACACTAAATACATACATTGAACTTTGGATTTCAATCAACTGCTCTAACTCTGTAGTCACAAAACACGATATATTTAAATGCAAACCAGGGAACAATGTTTTCATTTCCTCATGCTATTTCCTATTCTTGTTCTTTAAAATTTTGCGTCTATTTGCATTTACATTAACTTCCCATTAATATTATTGCCAGAATGTCTTTCAAGTTTTTTATGTCCAGTCTGCCTTTTCTGGCGCTGAAAATCTCTCCTGCTGTACAGGAAAGTACTTTGTAGGCTGCTGAGGCAGGCAAGGGGATGTTTACTTTCACAGACAAACCTCAAAATGCTGAGCATAACTTGAGAACATCCATGGAAGTAACTGTGCTGGTCACGTAGCCATCTGGCTGTCTGGGGTTGTTTTTGTCAGTTTTTAGAGTTTTTCTTACAATTTATAGCCTGTTTTGCTGCCATTTGTCATTCTGTAAAAGTCTGTTTCATTTTTCTGGGACCATTGAGAGCCTATTGGGGTGAATACAAGTGTCATTGATGGGTGAACTATTCCTTTAAGAACCATAATTGCTATTCATACTACATACTACTGTTCTGTAAAAACAGATGGGGGACATGCACATCATTTTTTCAGATTATACGCTACCGTACACTCAACAATGCATGCAGTGTTTGCAGAAGATGTTAAATTGTATTACACTCAAGACTATTTATTTGCAGAATTTCATTAGAGAACCTCTTCAAATTAGATTCAGAATTTTTCAAAGCCTGTATCTTGTGTTTTTACATGAAAGGCGCTGGTAATGAATTTATCCGTTTTTTTAACCTGTCATCCCAAATAACTCTTTCAAATAGGACCATTGGTGTCACGTTAAATCTTGGTGGTCGCCTCTACCAAATCCGTTTTGTATTTGTGTTATCATGTGACCGACAACCTGCCCTCTATGATTGGTTCAGTGGACCTATTCTTCTGTCACTTTTGATAAATGTTCTTTTTCAGAGATAATAAAGCTATTTGCTGATGCAACAGTAGTAGAGTAAAAATCAAAAGTGCCCAGAACTAAACATTGCAGACACGTGTGACATGAAAAATAAAGCATTTAAAAAGAGTTTTGTTTCCCCAGCATGACCAGCTGTATACGTGGGCAGCAGTTAGCCAGCCGCCTCACTCCCTGGATCTCCTTGAAGGGAAACTACCGGGGCAACTTAAAGGCCCTTGGCTTCAAACCAAGCCAGGCATAGACAACAGGACTGGACTGAAATCCATCGAGGCCGGTAAGATCAACACTGAGGCCTACACATGGTCTATATATCACAAGCTGGCTACTTGACAGGGATGATAATACAGCAAGCCTTTCTCAATACTAGCTCTTATTTTTGTAGTAAGAAAATCTTTGGCATGATGCTGAGATTTTTGTGTTAAACCATTCATGAATTAATGCCTGTTAAGGATTTACAGTGTTTAGACTATACTGGGATGTGACAGTGATGGGAGAATGGTATCATATCTAACCAATGTTGGCTCTACGCTATATCCATCTGCCAATCACTTTTGTTCAGTGGCTCGAGCTACACTGATCTCACTCTCGGAAAGAACGTTTTGAACTATTCCTCCAACATTCCTTGTTGTATTTTTTTTCTGACATTGTTTATCCTGGCTTCCAATAATCTCTTACCTTCTTATAGGGGAAGTAGAACATAGAGGTGAAGAACATAGGGCATTGGCTAGCAGGTCAAAACAAATACATGTATATCCAAGTGTTTAACGGTCACTGATGATTTGAACTCCATTCAATTGTATGTAAGGACCTTGACCTTTGTGTTTGATTCTTTTCCCTTTATTTTCATTTTCCGGTCCCTGTCTGAATGGTTTTTTTTCCAACTTCATGCTTTGGCATTTTAGAAGACAATCAAGGTGAGTAATAGTTTCTGTGCTTTGTGCTTGCAAATGCTAGTAGATTGACATTGTGGTGTAGGCCCAGGTCAAAGATTTGTCACCATGTTTTTAATATTAGAACTTGAAATAAACCTGCTGCTGGATGGTGGGTAGAGCGTCTCAGCTGGTGATTCATAAATGATGTCCTGGTTACAAAATACATTATTAGTATCTGCATTAAACAGACACAGGATTTTCACTCAGGTGACCGCTGTTCGTGTCCCATGTGAAACCATGTCAACGTTGACTGATTTTACCTTACTTTTGTTATGTAACTAATGTACTTAACTAGCACCAGTTACATAAAAAAAAAAAAAAAATACTTATATCACTTAACAAACATACTCTTTTTCTAAGTCAAACCACAAGTCTTTTAGGCCCATTGGCATCACGTGAGAGACACAGAAGTTGTATTTCCATGGTTTTGCCACAAATATTGGTTTCAAAGTCTGTGGCTCATCTTGGTGGCTTGCCCTTTAGTTGTTAGTAGTTGTTTGGTGATATTTCAATGCTCTGAATGTCATATATCGAACCTTTAAGTACCCTGTGTTTTGCAGCCAAGCCTAAAAGTATACAGATCTGAAAATACAGAGGGTGAGGACTGAAGAATGCAGACACAAGAACATTTCTCCCTTCATCACTTTTTCAATCTTTAATGCTATGAATCTCCTGATTATCTGGGGTGGTCCTGATTGGTTCGTCATCAGAACACGGAAGTCACGGACAGTTTCTGAATTGGTTATGGTTTAAAAACAGGATTAAATGCCATTACAGTTTGACTCATGGGGAGTGGCTATTACACAATGAATACTTTGTATTACTGAAATCCTTTCCTTGTATCTCACCTTTTCAAACTTGTTTTGAGTATGATATTGCCAGGCTCTCTATTATAAAGAGAATCTCTCTAATGTTTATTTTATTTAAGAGCCTAGTTACTCATACACCGTGGTATGCAGAGGTTAAGGTGATCCATCTCTCTGTCTTTGTAAACCTTCAGATCATCTGTGCTTCATTTATTCTATGATTAAAATGAACACACATAGGTTATGTAAGTAATATACTGTATGTACTGTGGTTTTAGATTATGCATTGATAATGTAAATAAGCCGATTTCCTTTAATATATCCACGGCACCAGATTCCTAAATCTATTCAAGATTTTAGTTCTGCAAAAGGTGTGACATGTGTGCAACCAAATGTGCTTTTGTAGCACGTTTTCAACTAGACGTGCACTTCTTTTGGGATTTTAAAATGTACATGAATACCAATGTAAATACTCTCAGACACTTCAGATCAACACAGCAATATCACTAGTGCATCATATATCACACATTTTAGTGTGTTATTGTTTTTGTACGACAGTGTTTTCAGTCTTGACTCGTCAAACAAATCAGTGGCCCTACACTTTAAAATAATATGCTCTAGGCACCCCCCTAGCGTCAGATTTCAACAACTTCATAAACTTTCACAGGAAACAAACAGTTTAAACTTGTTACATGCATACAGTGAATGTATGTTTACTTAGTTTTTAGGCTTTCTTACACAACAAAACTACTTGGTTAGGCTTAGGAAAAGATTGTGTTTTTGGTTAAAATAGGTACGTTTGTTATGTAAAATAATAAAGTTTGCTGCATTAGTTAAGTATATAAGTTACATAACAAAAGTAATGCAAAATTACTCAGCGTTTACTTGGTTTCACACAATTGTTTGACCCATTCAACTCTCATCCGCCCTATATGGACTTTCTTGCCCTTTATTCTACAACAGTAGCTCTGACCATCTACTAATGACGAGGATGGGTTTACATTGGAGATAGTTGAAAGCCTTGTTAGTCTCACACAGATGCTAAAGGGTGGGACAGTATCAGGCGCAAAGTACTGAACAAGCACCATCCTTTGACAAGTTGAGAGTTGGAACTTAATGCCCCCTAAAAATCTTGTCTTTGCTGCTCACGGTGGTGAAACTCTCAACCTTTCTGCCATGATGTACAGGTGCACTCCAGGACACTTTGACATCACTGTTGGGTGTGGCTGTAACAAAGAGCCACACCCAACTACCCCCGGCAATAAGGTTTACATACAGAGAATGCTGAGGCAGACTTTCCATCGGGGAGGGCTTTAAAACAATACTTTTCATTGTAGTTTCAAGACCATCTACAGCTTATTGGCTCAAGCAAATACTCTCAAAGTCCAAGATCCGATTACAATGAGAATGGATTATGATAAAGTAAAAAACTGATGCGGATCCCTGGAAGATACTGGTACTGAGTCAAAATATCAGTCAAAAATGTTATACTTGACATCAAAATGTTTATATTTTCACATTTGCCTATAGAAGATGTATGAGCCTTGTGTAAAGTGTTTCTGTTGTACTATACTGTACTGACCTGCTTATGTCTCTGTTTGTTCAGAACAACATGCAGCCATCTTGGATTTGATGCAGCAACAGAAGGAGAGCCAAGAGGTCAGTCACTTCATTTTTCTCTAGTTTACCTAAAGGTGAAAGAGCTTTTTTCCTATCTTTAGTCAAGAGTGTGGTCTTTCAATTAAATAGGTAGTGTGACTTGTTGGTTTCAATTCAGATTTTGTAATGCTTTCCCTCAAACCCCTGTCTCCACACTCAACTATCCCCTGCTTGTGCTTGGATAGCTGCTCAAACTGTATACTTGCACTATATTGTCGCTTGCAAAGATATCCTGCTCATTTGTTTGTTTCTTTGAGATGTATAAAGGATATTCTGTTGCACTGACATAGAAAAGGTCTCAACGCTCTCAAAGCTCTTTGTCCATTAAGGTAGACAAGTGCTATATAAACAGAGTCTATTACCAGTCACCATATGTAAAGAATGAAGTATTTTTTCTAGGCGTTTTTTCAATCACAGAAACCTTGAAGGCTGAGTCTAATGCGTTCTGTTATTCTATTTGTTTCAAAATAAGAGAACTCTAATTTAATAACGTGCGCGCAATGCATAGCGCTATTCCCAAATGGTGCTAAGGAATGAATGACATTAACAAGAAACTACCATTAAGATGCCTATAGAGCACAACCACCAAAGTCTAATAGCACACATCCTTTGTTTTTTTCCCACCATCCCTGATTCCAGTTGGTTCTGCAATCACCTGCTAAAGTCTATCTTTAAATTTGGGACCTCTGTAGTCTCAACTTTGTTTGCCGTGAAGTGCTTTGTGCTGGGAGACAGAGAATGTTTTGGAGTTGGTGTGTAATCGTGATTGACACAACTTGAGGACGTATTTATTTTTAAATAAGTAATTCTTCATTTGCCAATGAACAGATTTAACAAAAAATGAGAGCTCTGACTTCTGTTATACTCTTGCTTCTCTCTTATTTGCAGGAGGAACGTGTCCTTCCTTCTTCAAAACTGAAGGAAAAACACATCAATGTCATCCAACAGCTGGAACAAACCATAGAAGATCTCAGGACTAAGATTGCTGAGCTGGAGCGACAGCCCCTTCCGCTGGACAAAGACAGTATGAAACCCACCACCTCCACCACGGACAGGGAGTGTGGGGGAGAGGAGGGCCTGCTGAGGGTTCTCTGTGACGCTCACCTGCAGACGGAGGCAGCTCTCGCTCTGGGCAGCCTGGAGGCCAAGTCGGTGCAGACCTCACCCATGGACGACGGCTTCAAGTTCAAAGTGCCTTGCAGTGAGACGGGCGGAGCGAACAGCTTCTTGCAGCCTCCACCGAGGCAGGATGGCTCCCTGTGTTCATGTCAGCTGCAGCCTCCACCTCCGCCTCCCCTGCCAGGAGGAGCAGCACCTCCTCATCCTTTACACGGACAGATAGTGGCACCTCCTCCTCCACCACCTCCTCCTCCGCCACTACCAGGAGGCTCAATGCCAGCTCCTCCACCTCCACCTCCATTACCTTTTGGTTCCTCAGTTCCTCCACCTCCTCCTCCACCCCCACCGCCTCCTCCTCCGCTTCCAGGTGGCCTTGCTCCACCCCCACCCCCTCCTCCTCCTCCTCTTCCTGGCGGCATTGCTCCACCTCCCCCTCCATTACCAGGAATGGGAGCCCCACCTCCTCCACCACCTCCACCACCACCTCCAGGATGCGGGCCTCCTCCACCCCCTCCTCCCCCAGGAGCCATCGGTGCTCCCCCAGCTCTTCCAGGAGGTCTGGGCTCCCTGCCTCCTCCTCTTCCACTGGGGCTGTACGCTCTGGGTCTGACCCAGGAGAAGCCAGCCAGAAAGGCTGTGGTGGAACCCCCCAGACCCATGAAGCCCCTCTACTGGACCAGGATCCAACTCAACACCAAAAAGTAAGGATGGTGTAGCCCAAATAGCCTCAAGATAATGCTGTTTTAGCTTCACTTGCATTCTGAGCCAAAACACAATCGAGGAAAATTGGTAAAACATGAGATGCAGAGAAGTCAGGGTTCAAAGACAGGATTTATCTAATTTCAGTGTGTTAAATGACGTTAAGATAATGATTTTCTTATTATATATGATAATATTAACAAATCCCATGTGCAGAACCAAAGCATCAATGTTTTAGTCTGTCGCTCAATGCTTTCTGACTTCCCTGCCCTGTCTGTGGCTCTCAGCTCCAAGTCCATTAGTTCCTACTGAAGACATAAATCTTTAAAAAAACGTTTACACATATATGTATAGTTTATTTATTTATTTTAATTTCAGGAGGTCCCCAAAAAGAGCTTAACAGTTTAGTTATAACCAAATCAGCAGGAAATAGTGCATTTGTTGGGAACTATTTTCAGCAGTGGACTAATATGGTGCTCTAGTAAGAAACTCAAGAGTGAACACTAATTTTACCTCGCAGATCATTGAAACACACTTCATTCAAACTGGATGTAGACAAAATCAAACTCATCATAACCATCTGTGTTAGTCTTTCAACTGTTCAAACCATCACCAACTCTGGTTTGAGAGTTGGAAAGAGAGACTGAATAGGTAACAGATATTTAATAAACGGCTTAAACATATCCGTTTTGAGTATTAGAACAATCATTTTCTTGCTGAACACACCCTGTTTTCTAAAGGTTTCTTAATAATTTTGTGAAAGGGAGGAGAATTGTATTAAATTCTACATAAAAGCAAATTTTAAATCTGCGTGAGACTCTGAATGGATTTAAAAAACCTGTGTGGTTGAATGTTATCTAAGTAAGCCATCACATCAGATGCTGCCTCTTCAGCGCAAGGTCTGTTATCAGATTTCCTGCAATATGTTAAAGGGATCACATTCACACTCAATGCTAATCTATGCAAAACTGCAAAACACTTTTATAAAGCCAGTAAGACCAGTATCATTAAGTGCTCTTTTGTGTTTCTCAGGGAGGTTTCTTCTTCGTTGGTGTGGGAGACAATCGAGGAGCCTGACATGGACTTTGAGGAGTTTGTGGAGTTGTTCTCCAAAACAGCTGTGAAGGAGAAGAAGCAGCCGCTCTCTGACACCATCACCAAGTCCAAGGCCAAACAGGTCTGTGTGTTTAAGTGTGTGTTACATGCTCTACATGTACAATTAGGGTTGTCGCAACTATAAGGTCAACAACGAGCAATTTTATTGGAATGACATTCTTAAAACTTAGAAGCTTCATGTGGCTTAATATATTATAGCCAATATCTTTTTGCATTGTACGTTCCTGCAAACCACGGATAAGTTGAATGTGGACGGTTTTGCATTCGGTCAGAGCAATTGGCGTAGCACAACAAGCGATGCACAAAGCATATGGCTTATGCTGCAATCTTTGCAAGTCGGAAGTTGATAATTCCAAGTCTAAATGCGTCCCAGTAAACACACTCTGGAAAACAAGTACGCCCGCAGCTAATTGATGTTTGTATTGCAGGTCTCTGGGCTTCACAAGCATCTAGATCGATTACCACAGCACCATTAATGTAGAGAAAGTGTATTAAGTAGCCATCTTAAATTAACAACTAGAGAATGCTGTGGGGAAATGTTTCTGAAAATCTAATTGAAGACATTTCAAGAATCGGCGGGATATGAAACTTTTTTATTCACACTTTTTTGTATGTTTCAGAAATGTCAACATTCAACATATCTGTGGCTTGCAGAAACATAGATTGCCAACATTTTTTTCTGGCAGTGGATTTTTTATTAATGTTATTTAATGGCTCATTATCATGAGAATCATTGAGTCTTAACCCCACAGTATAAAGAATGCCCATAACAGTTTATGATCATATCTGTGTGTTTTTAGGTTGTGAAGCTCCTGAACAATAAACGTTCTCAGGCTGTAGGAATTCTCATGTCCTCCCTGCATCTTGACATGAAAGATATCCAGCATGGTGAGTTCATCAGTTTTGTAATGGCTTAATATTTACAGACATTAATACATGGATCCTATTCCTCATGAAATATCACAATGTAGATAGGTGTGTCCCTCACAGGCTACCTTTGGGAAAAGATCCATCTCACCAATACTAATTAGTCTCATATTCAGGTGTCTGAGCCTATTTTTAGCCAAAGGGGAGAACGATTCTGCTAAAAGTATGAGCAACTCTATAACACAAAAATGTCCCACCTACCTATTTATCTGTATGAATATTAAATGGATGGATATTCTTCTAGTCATGCCTTTAACTTCAAATAAACCTGCCAATAAAAGTCTTGACAGCAAAGATATTTTGTGTCCGTTACTTGGTACATTTTACCAAAACAGTGATTGTGATCTAAAAATCACATCTGATGCACGTGTGCTTCTACTGACTGTATGGAAATTTGGGCAATTAATAGCTGACGCTGGATACATGGTAATATCATTACTATTAGTTGCAATAAATGGGATTTTGCAGTAATAGTCTCTGCTCGGAGCAAGTTCATCATTTTGTGCCTTCTCTGAAATAAGATAAGATAAGATAATCCTTTTTACTGATACTGATCTTCAGATCAGTATCAGTAAAATCTTTCCTCTGGTCTGTTTTGCCTTTGTTTTTTAAGAATTAAATGGACTCATGACCTAAACAAGGAGACTGCCCATCGTTCCGAAGGTCCATTAGTTTTTCCTGTGCCGATGTGAGGGTCCCGCGACAGGGGTCGCATGTGTACAGATTGTAAAGCCCTCTGAGGCAAATCTGTAATTTGTGATTCTGGGCTATACAAAATAAACTGAATTGAATTGAATTGAATTATTCTGAGATCACAATAGTCAAAATAGTCCCATTGAACTGAAAGACCATTTATTTGACAGCCCATCATCCCGAATACACACCCATTGTTCAGAAGGCCCATTGCTCCAAAAATACAAACTCTCAGAAGCAGATGGCTGATTATTATGCAGAATGATTTCATCGGACATTCCCTACCTTTTTTCTACAACTATATTGAAGGCATGACCCACCTTACTCTGCCTCTGTTTGGCAAGCACTCCTTGCCTGTAGTTTCTAAGGGTAAGGCTTAGGTTTAGGCATGAGGAGTGAGATGAGTTAGTGTTAGGGTAATAAGAGTATTTCACACAATCATCAGCCATGTGCTTCTGTTTGTTGCAGAAAGTGTGTATTTTCAGCCTTCTGATGTTTTTGGGATAGCGGCTGGCGTACAAATGTGCTATCGCTGCTATGGGACATTTTATAGACTATTCAGGTTTTGGAACAGCGGGCCGTCAGAACAATGGCATGGCACCCTAAAACACTGAGGTAAAGGCTGATCCTTGACTAATACTGACTAGACTTGTGACTTTTCCTTCTTTCTGTTCTCAGCCATCCTGAACTTGGACAACACAGTAGTTGACCTGGAGACCCTGCAGGCCCTGTACGAAAATGTGAGCGACAAACACTCTTACTTTATCTTACTTGTCTGACTATGATATAATCTGATCATTTGTCTGCAAAAGCAGTCTGGGCATTTGAATCCTTAATTTACAGTTTTCAGAGTTAGTTTGTCCTACAGGTAGCACATTCCTCATTTTATGCTACCATCAGAATTTGTTATTGCTGATGAACAAGTTTGGTGGAAGGTTATGTGTTTAATGATTTCAACTCAGATGTGGATGTTCTCATAAGGATGGCAGCCTTCTTGTACAGTGCTTTCATATTTAATTATTAATGTCCAGATTATGGGAGGAAAATGTTCAAAGAAATGTTGCTATGCAGGTTACCTATATGAATAGAATATGACCACAGATCCGTTGGGGATATGAATTTTGATATGGTGTCATAATAAAAAAACTAAAAGTTAAGCTAAGGAGCAACTGATTATTGATATTTGCTTCAAAAATCACATTTCTTCTCATATTTAAACACACAGACATGAAACACAAATTTGTGATTCAGTGTGACTTACGCACATAATTACCTTTCATGTCCATTGCGAGGATATTTTCCTATTTGGGGTCCCGTATTGTCCGACGTTGAAAACCTCTGGTGTATACATTCTACTGTTTTGTTGTTGTATTTATATGAACGTCTGCGTCATGTGTCTCCCCCTCAGAGGGCACAACAGGAGGAGCTGGACAAGATTGAAAAGCACATCAAGGCCTCAAAAGATAAGGAGAACGCCAAACCTCTGGACAAACCTGAGCAGTGAGTTGGTGTTATTCCTCCAACACTTTAACACCAATGAGTAGACGTGATGGCGTATGCAGTGCGACAGCCAGTAAAGACTGTTAAGTACACAGTGAGAGAATAAAAGAGTTAGTAGAGAGATGGCAGAAGACATGAGTTTGGATCTAAACAGCTGGTGTTTCCTCTTGTGTTGCAGCTTTCTCCACCAGCTCTCCCTGATCCCACAATTCTCTGGGAGAGTCTTCTGCATCCTCTTCCAGTCCAGCTTCTCTGAGTGCATGTCGTCCATAATGAAGAAACTGGACACCCTGCAGAGGGTATGCAAGGTGAGTCAAACTCTCCAAACTGAGAAAAAAGAAATGGCCTATGATGGTTGGTACTGGAGGACTGTTTCAAAGACATACATGCGGGAACTATTTCTCGACAAACAAAGTTTGTATCCATCCGCACAGTAGCAGCATCTCTTGCAATAGCGCAGGTTGCCAGATACAGTCAGTGAACACAGGTTTTGTCTTTGCAATAATTTCTTAAAATTTGGTGTAAATGATTCCATGGAAAAAAATTCTCAAATGTGTAGGGCTAGACAAACGGCCTTCCATTGTATTTGTAGCTCTGATACACTCCTATGTCTGTCTCTGTAGGCGCTGCAGGACAGTCCGACAGTGAAGAAGGTTCTCAGTCTGGTTCTGGCTTTTGGGAACTTCATGAATGGTGGCAATCGAACCAGAGGCCAAGCTGATGGCTTCACCCTCGACATCCTGCCCAAACTCAAAGATGTCAAGAGCAGCGTGAGTAAAGAGGGAAATAAATGGGAACAAACAGAACTCAAACTTTATAAAAACTTTAAGAAAAATGTCTGCTATTTTTCTTCTACTCTGGATCTTGGGGCTAACAGCCTAGCACATTTTTTGTGCTCTTTATAGTAGAAGAAGGAAAACATATTCATACATTGTTATTTTACATACACACAGAGGCCCGGAATACACACATGCACACACATAGAGGCTCCGATTCAATAAATTGTTGTATATTGCGATACTGTAAGCAAGGAGATATATTGCATTTTTTTAAATCTAATTTTAGGAAAACTGGCATAATATAAAGAACTAGTATAAAGAAATTCCTGTATAAAATCTGAGTAAAAAGCATAATTCTTTCGATAAAAATATTAATTAAAAAAAAAATGTAGACAGTCTTACAGAGTATAGAAAAACTATATACATTAACTAACTAACTATTAATTGAAAATCGACAGTGTTTTTAACAATCGATACAGTTTTACAAAACTAACATTAACGATAGTTTGCTAATAACTTTAGCATGTTAGCTACCAGGAACAATTATTTGCAAAGCAGTTATTTGCTGTATAACCATACGTTCCCGAACCTTTGAAGTTACAGTTTTATCGAAAAATATTGAGGTTGTATTTTGTAACTTGGTGTTATTGTTGTTATATTGTCATTTAGTTTTGCTCACATGGGACAAAGACACAGTTAATACTGTACCTTTGTAAAGCCCAGGTGACAATCTCTGTTTGTTTTTTTCCCTCCATATGCAGGACGGCATGAAAAGTCTTCTGTCTTACATCGTCGCATACTACCTCAGACACTTCGATGAGGTGAGTGTTTAAGTTACACACTTCCTCTAATACTGTACCATTTTTTTCTTTTTGTGGACTCTCATCTTTGTCTGATGCTAATTTTGTCTCACTTGTATACTCTCACAAGTCTCACAAAGCGAACCCAGGATAAGAAACACATATTACAGACATTCGCAACATTTTCATACCACATTACAACACATCACACCATGGTAATTTGTTTTTAAGTTCATATTTATCAGCAGCCAGTAAACCCCAAAAATATGTACATGGTGTTCCTAAAAACAATATCAAACATTTGTCCTCATCATTTTTGACATCATGTAAAGATGTGTGTGTGCCTGTCTGTCCATCACCAGGATGCTGGTAGAGAGACATGTGTGTACCCTCTCCCTGAGCCTCACGACCTGTTTCAATCCTCACAAATGAAGTTTGAAGACTTTCAGAAAGACCTTAATCGACTCAGGAAGGACCTGAGAGGTAACACACACACACACACACACACACACACACACACACACACACACACACACACACACACACACACACACACACACACACACACACACACACACACACACAGTTTCAGCTTACATGGTAATTAGACTCAGTTTTTGTGGCTTCTGCTGTCTACCAAATGGCTGCTAAAGGTTAACTACTGGAAGGTTTAAATATCAAATGGATTTAAACTAATATATATTAATATTTTCGTGAAAAAATATACATAATACCCACTCTGTAATATATGTCTACTTTTATTTCAGATAAAATGGGCTGTTGGCATTTAATTTCTGTCTGCTTTGTTTTTTTATTAGCGTGTACATCAGAAGTGGAAAAGGTGTGCAAGGTTTCAGACGAGGATAACCTGCAGCCCTTTAAAGACAAGATGGATGACTTCCTTGCACAAGGTGACTGACAATACTAACGTTTTTTAGTTTGCATAAACTTAAAAGTGACCAGTGTTGCTTTCTTGTAGACCAATAAAGTTTCTGCTTATATTCACTGTTCCCACCGAAGCGCTTTGAGTATTCCCTTGAGTTCTAACCATAGACTGTATATAAGAAGTTGATGTAGCCATTGTGACGTCACCCATTGGTTTATGGAATGTTATTTTAAGTTTGGCGATTTCGCCGTCTTTAATTCGTTTTTTGCAACCAATGAACAGAGTGTGAGTCTGAGTACAATTGACGTAGCAATGCCGTATACGTATCTGGTAGCACCAGCCACCTGTCAATCACAGTAAGCCCGCCCTAAAGCATACCCTGCTTTATGGTCTATTTGACTCTAAAAGGAACATCATTTACTAAATAAACATCATGCTGCATTGAAGAAGACTTTAAACTAGAGATTGAGACCATAAACTCATGTTTACAATGTTTACTGAGGGAATAAATCAAGTGAGAAGTAGAGACTTCTTTTTGCAACTGGAGGAGTTGCCCCCTGCTGGTCATTAGAGAGAATTCATTTTTTAAGACACTTCAGCAATGGCTTCACTCGACAAAACTGGAGGTTGCCGCCTGGATGTTGAATCTATCCTCATAACACATTTGCAAACATGTTGATTATTTTAAATCCTGCAATGTTTACTTGTTTACTTGCAGCGGTCTCATTCTTTCTTGCCTTTGTGGGCGCATTGCTGTGTTTTCTTGGTGCGATGCCTCCACCAAATGTCGATCAGTTCATTAGCTGTATTCTTTCTCCTTTCTTAGCCAAAAGTGAACTGGAGACCCTGGACACTCAACTCAGCAGCACTCACAAATTGTAAGAAAAACACGTTACATTACACACCATACAAACACCCTTTACGTGCTTTATTTCAACTGTCGCCATCACTGAGAGCACCAGTTTGTACAAGGGAGCTGTGATCTTTACATATCACTGTGGTCAGTAAAGTGAATAAAGTGGACAGTACTTATACTAATACTGATGCATCATTCATAAGAAGCTGGTCAAGGTGGACTTACTTGGAACTACTTAATATACAGTTAAGTCCAGTTGTTCCCAAACTAGAAAAATTGAAGAAAAAAAACTATAAAGTTCTAATACACACATCTGTTCTCAGTTTTTGACTTTTCTCCATCTTTGCTTTTTTGAAATTTGTGAAATAATGTTGGGATGGGAAATGGGAAATGTCTCTATGGGGGAACTGCTGACAACTGATTTATTGTAAGGGGGTAGTCTAAAAAAGTACCTTCTAACTTTGATATAGATGTAATTGAATAAAGTATAAAATATTGCACACCTAAACACCTGTACCGCTGGGATTTTTGGCTCCAGTGTCATATTTTTGCTCAACTGATAAAAAGGGAATGTCAATAAGTAAACTTCTTATGATGTCCTGACAGGTTCCTGGAGCTCACAGTGTTCTTCTCCGTGAAGGCCAAGTCAGGAGAGAAGGAGCCTTCACCTAACACTTTATTCTGCATCTGGCACGAGTTCTCCTCTGACTTCAAGGACCAGTGGAAGAAGGAGAACAAAGTCATTCTCAAGGAGAGGTACAGAAACATCTGCTGCTATAGAAACCGCAGTTCTCTTTTTCTCAAATGCATTGATTGTAAATTTCTCACCAGTGCGATGTGAACATATGGTGCAGAAAATCGGTTGTGTTCCATTTTTGTCAAATGTAAAACCGGTTTGATATACCATTAGTACAGAGCAAGGCTAACGTTAGCTCTTTCAACCTGTTCCAGGCTAAGCTAACTTACCGGCTGTTAGCTGTAAGGGGGGGCAATGGATGGGTCAAACAAACAGCGATCTTTAACCCAACAACAATCTTTTCATAAACCTAACTAAGTAGTATCACTGCCTAAACTTAGTTAACTATTTCACAATCTAATTCTAAATCTGAACAAGTAGTTTTGTTGCCGAAACCCTAACTTAGTATTTCATTGGAAGACGGAAGTTTATTTTGAGAAAAACGTATTCATATAATGAGTAGAAATTGACAGGTACTGCTGGCTTTTATAGGAAATCGCACAAAAAATGAGGAGTAACACCAATAGTCCAGAAAGTGTCCCATTTGTCCAACACTCCATTACCCCAAAGACTACTGCCCTATGCTCTGAAAATGCAAACTCTCCCTATAAAAAAAGAAACACATGGCTAATTATTATGCAGAATCAAGGGGATGTTCTTTTTGGCAGTAGGAACAAATTATTTAATTGGTCAAACAGACATTCGGAAATCAGCTGAAACCGAGGTCCATCCAAATATCTTTTACAACGGCAAAATTCTGTGCTTGGTATGAGACAGTTTTTAAGATGAGCCAAATGTTATTCTTGGTTGCTAGGTTAGTAAAAGTGGTCAATGCAATTTGTGTATTCATAATAACTACTATTCTTATTGTGTGTTCTGCAGGTTAAAAGCAGCAGAAGAGTGTTTCCGACAGGCCAAGGAGAAGGCTTCCTACAGCGTCAAACCAAAACATGCCTCTGGCATTGTAAGTTCACCTCTCACCCTTGTTTCTGCAATTCCTTCTGTTTATCTGAAGACCCAAGATTATGTTTTCCGTTGCCTAATAACTAACTAAGTACGAGTGACAGTAAAGCTCTAAGAATTATCTGTATCACCATTTCTTTTGTTGAAGTCCTCCTATTTAGAATTTATTAGCAGTGTATAAACAAGTAATGAATGGTTTATAACACTTTTAAGTGTTTATTAATGTATTTATTAGTTTTTTTGACAACAGTTAAAATATACAAAGAAGGGGAACATACTAGTACCACAAAAAATAATATAAAATCTTTTCTAATAAATACATTTTATTTTTTTAATAAATCAATCAATTGTAGTGTGAGGGAAAGGGGAGCTAAGGTCACATGATTAAAATGACTATGACAAACTTTTAACTGGTTATGAAACAGTTTAAATTTAATTGTGATGCCTCTATATGACCTACATAAGTAAAGGAGATCATCATTGAGCCTTTTGGCTATTTCTATATAGTTATTCTTAATGCTTTTCTTCGGAGCCAACGGGTTGGATTCCACACAAAATCATGATGGTTCAGCAGAAACTCCTTCAGCTCAGACTCAATTGGGGCCTCCGGCAGCGACCAGCCCACCACAGACAGACAGACCCAGGTCCAGCTTTGCTGTTACATTTGACCAGGAAAGGGAGGCAAGGGAGAACCAGGACCAGAACTGAGCGGGGCAGACTGTCATACACTGCTGCAGTAAAATTAGAGGTTTGCTAAAGGGACTCTGGAGCACGGAAACACTACGACTTTGGTCAACAGGGACCGCCAAAAGCAACGCTATATGAAAGTTCCTCGTAGTAACTTTAAGTCTCTTGAACACTTCATGTCAGAAAAATTTGGAGATGAGTGCTGGCCACTATTATGCCACAGGATGTAAAAATGTGCAGCTAGTATTGAAGGCAGCAAACCCATAACTTCTATTGTGAATGTGAGTGACTGAAAATTGAAATGTTTTCTAAGCCCTGCTCTCTCTCTCTCTCTCTCTCTCTCTCTCTCTCTCTCTCTCTCTCTCTCTCTCTCTCTCAAGTACAGAGCACTTGACCAAACAGAAGTTAAATCACTTCTCCCCTCAAAACAAGGACAGATTTCCATTTTAACTTCCCTGCTATGTTTATGTAGCCTAACAGCTGATAGTATAAGATGATAGACATGTGTAATGCACTTAACCTGATGACCGTATGTCCTTTCCACAGAAAGCCAAGCTTGGCATGAAGATTTGACTCATGGGACGTGGAATGCTTGTTTTTCCCGACTTTGGGCACCAGCAGTGAGTCACCCATAAAAAAAAGTCTGAAGAGGACAGAAGAGAAAGATGAAGGGATGTATGTGCAGCTGAGCCTACAGTCTGGACATCTTGTTTCATTGATTTGTTTCGTGCTCTGTCACCTTTCGTTGCTCTGCTCTCCAGCTGTCTCATAACTGAATCTAGAGCATACACGGATGGATGCTGCCCTCAAGGCCACCTGGCACCAGGAATCAGGTCTTGGAACCTTTAGTAGACATCAACTGGAATAATAAAAGATAACACACAAAATTTATAGTATAACCAATGTCTCACTAATTAAGTTTTTTCAGCAGAATGGTAATGGCAAGTTCAACAAAACCCATGCCATTCATAGAATTAAAAACAGGGGCCTCTATGATTCTAATCGTAAAACCATCAAGCGTTCAGATCCACCAGATGTGAAGGCGTGTTTGCAGTAAGTTTCTGTGGACATCAGCACAAGGGTCAGGAGGACGTAAAACTCAGCAACAGTGTTAATCTGCAGTAACACTGATGGAAGCACAAATATGCATTTGGTATGTGTCTCTTCATCACTTGTATGTTTAATTGAGGCAACACACGTTTGATTTTCTTCTGTACACAACGTCAACTCAACGTCTTTGTCTTATACATCAGCATGCAACATGATTTAGGAAGTTGAACTTGATGGTTCATTCTTGACCTTGGAAACAGCAGTTGACAAAACAATCACAACTTGGTAGAGAGAAGAAAAAAGTGTGGCCATTTAAAAAGCACTCTATGTTTTGGCTTGTAATTCCTCTACTGCGTGGCGGTCAAGCAAAATCATTTTTCTTGACTTGTTGGTTCAAGATTACACCTGTTTTTCCACCATTTCCCCCAAAAATCCACAGCAAAAAAGTTTCTTCTAGCTATTGGCCTATTTCTCCTTGGCATAGATTACTCACCATACATGGATATAACCCCTCAATGCACTGGACAATTGCAGCCAAATGAATGTGGCCCTACGATAGAATTTAAACGGCCATGACACATAAAAAGTCTGACTCATGTTAAGCTGTTAAATTAATCTAAGTCAAAAGCCTTATTATTTAGGTTCTCTGCAAGATATTTAGTCACCATCAGATTGTAGCATGATTACTAATGTGTTTTTTCGCCAGTCAACAGCCATGGATACATCCTTTTAAAATGACCCAGTGCATCGCCTCACCTCAATAACAGCATTGTCTAGGTCAGTGGTTCTTAACCTGGGTTCGATCGAACGAATGAATGACCGTCTATTCCTTAAGGTGCGTTCACACCGAGCGCCCCGTTCGGTGTGAATGCAGCATAACGGTACGGTGGCTTGGGTAGCCCAAAAAGCACGGAGAAAGCTAAAACTTATGCTGCGTTCAGCAGATGACAGCAGATGTCAACGATGAATGCCTCGACGAAATCGTTGAACTTCAGCAGAGCCAGCTTCAACAGCAACTCTTCGGAACAACAACGCTCTCAACGTTTTGGTGTCACCAAATCGTACCATACTCTCGTATTGCCAAGAAAGCCCTTGAGATACTCACACCGTTTGTTACAACGTATCTTTGTGAGCAATCCTTTGAGGATGGTGGACATGAAAACTAAGAAAAGGAACAGACTTTGCTGCGAAAATGATATGAGAGTGGCACTTGCCAAGGTGAAGCCGCGCATTTCTGAACTTGTATCTGAAAGGCAACAGCAAAAGTCACATTGATTGCAGTAAATATTAGTTATTTATGAGTTATGTTTTTGTGTGAAATTCATGTTTTGTTTGTCGACAAACCGATCCTCACAGCATCGTACAAAGTTGCGTACCTGATCGCAAATCATTCATTGAGTTATGTTTTTGTGTGAAATTCATGTTTTGTTGGTTTTGTTCTTTGCACACAGTGATTTTGTGTGCAACTGATGCATGGTTCATTTTGTGCACTAATAAAATATATACCTATGTTTTGAAGAAATCATATTTTATTTTTCCAATTACGAAGGGTTCGGTGAATGCACTGATGAAGCTCGCAGGGTTCAGTACCTCCAATAAGGTTAAGAACCACTGGTCTAGGTGGACTTGTATACGCTACCACACTGCTGTTTTTACGTCTACATCCTGATTGTCCCATCAGGTTTTAGCCTCTCAGTAGAAAATCTATCTAAGTATGCATTTGAGCAGCAGTGTTGATGAGCAGAAGAATGTCACTGTAAACTTACATATGTTACAATTTTAACGTACTGTATGTTCAATAATACAAGATATCATACCAGATGTACTATAGGGAGTGTGTGCGTGTACGAGTGTGTGTATACGAGTGTGTGTGTGAGTATGTGTGTGTGATTTTGCTCATCAGCTGGTTGATCACTTCTTTGCAGTTGAAAGCCATGTAACGACAATGTGTATAGTGCATTAAATTACAGCTATTGAATTTTGTTGCAGAAGTGATGACTTTATCAATGTGAGGTAATAAATTGTTTAAGTATTGTGAGACACGTTTTGTGTTTCTGTCATGATGTCATTTTCTGCTGGCCAGCATGATGCTCTCAACAGGGACTTGACTTTAAAGTTTGAACAGTTTCATGTGCAATAAATGTTTATACGTGTACATGAAGAGGATGCATGGGGTCTGGGAGCGCTGTAATTTATGTAAAATAAAGAGAATGGATTCTGCATTATTCTGGTTTCAAGCAGTATTTCATTGTGATCAGGCTGGGACATGGATGAGGAACACTTCTTTAAAGGGCAACTTCAGCATTCTTCAACTCTTATTTCCCCATGTTTTTGTGTCTAAGTGTCTAATGGGGAAGACACCGGCTGTGATTTATTTGCTCTGGGCAACTCTTCACCGTCATTGTACATCCACTAAAAGTGCTTCTTTTTGCCACTGACAGGCTATTCTACGCGCCTGACAACATTATGTAAAGAACCCTGCAGAGAAATAAAATATTTTTCTTTACGTTTCGCTTTACATTTGTTGTTGTGTCTAACTTACGTTAGATCAGACATGCCATAATATAACCATGACGGTTTCCTCTCTCCGTGACGTAAGTAAGCAGACATTTGTCATAACATAGTTATTGGATGTGGGAAGGGGTTTAAAGACAGAAAGGAGATAAAGTAGGCCTGAATCCATGTTTCTTTGGATGACACCAAACAAAAATGTTGATTGGATCAATTATATCTATTATAACCAGCAGCGGTTCATTAATTACACAAAAGAGGCTCTTAGAGCACTAGGAGAACAGTTATAGGAAACAAGTAGAATGGCATGGTAAAATAGACAAGCATTACTTTGGATGATAGCTGAATGAGGCGGAACATTTTGGAGAAAATTGCTGTACTTATTAACCTAATAACACTGCACCAGATGGAACATTCACTTTGGACATGTCTAAAGAGGGCTAAAACAGGTAGGGATGGATGGTCATGGGATTGGTTAGAACAAATGCTCGGCCAGTGAGGAACCAGTTTGGCAAAAATAGGAATGACTGCACTGATTGTTTTAAATTAAATCTTGCTGTTAGTTTGCATCATACCCATTTTGAAAAAAGATTAACCCAAAAGATTAACCCAGATAAACATTGTGGCAACTGCAAGGATGGCAGAGTTTCAACTTGCTGGGATGGAATTAATTTCATTATAATAAAAAGAGGCATCTCTGAGAATCTGCCTGAGAATCTTCACATTTTTAAGTTTTATTTGGTATCAAAGTAATCCAGTGATGAGTATCTGTACACCATTAGCTACCATGCAAACAGAAAATGCTAATTCAGCATACTATTTGGTGGATTTTTTCGGGGGGGGGGCACAGTTGTTTCCAATCGAGCATTTCATTCATCTGCCTTTGTAAAAAAGTGAAATGTGATCCTGGGGTGTACTATCCATATTATCCATGTGAATGTACTACAGCCCCTGACACTCAAACCCTTCATATTTAATTCCCCTTAAGTAGAAACAAGTTTGCGTTGGATTCCTGATAAATAAAGCCTTTTTTCTGTCTAAATAATATGGCTACCCGAGCAACTACGTGAAACCACTCAGCTCTGTTCAAACCATCAGAGAATGTTTGCCTTTTGGAAGAATTCAACAGATACAAGGACATTGTGGACATTCAACAGAAGAGTGTAGCAATACAAAAGTACAGTGCAGACGTCGAGCAGAGCTGAGATTCTGCATAGCTTCAGCTTCTGGCTCAGGGTAAAAGGAATGTCCTCCATACTGCTGTACATGTCCAACAGGTAACTGTAAGAACTCTCTTTCCCACTCTTGTTACTCGCTCTCCAACATTGTTAACAAACCACGAGTTATGAGCCCTGTTTTTCTCAAGTATGAAAACGACGAGACTGACGAAATCAGTATATGTGCTGTAAAAATGCAAATGACCCCTTTGGCATTTCCCTCTGTCATTTATAGCTCATGACAGGCCGTGGTATGTTGTGAAAATAGCACAGCTAAAGGATGTCGTACGGCCCGACACGAACTAGTGACCAAGTATGGCAATATGAAAGCTGTAGACACATACCAATTTAAATATTTTTTATAATTAACAATATTGTTCACAGTAAATAAGGCCATCTGGGCTAACTGCCTGCACATATATTGCCGTTTATTGTGCAAACACTAAGAAACTGCAGTGTGTAGAATTAAAGGGGATTTATGTGCAGAAATTATTTATAACTATGTTTTTATTAGTGTAAAATCACCTGGAATTAAGATTTATTTTCTGTTTTCATCAGTTTAGTATGAGGCATTCATATCTACCAAGGAAACGGGTCCTCTTCACAGAGTCGGCCATGTTGTACCGCCATGTTTCTACAGTAGCCCAGCAAGGACAGAACAAACACTGTCTCTAGTGAGAGCCTTTTAATGTTTTTACGTTACCTGAGGGCCACCGTAGTTTTCCAACACATTTGGACAGGGAGGGGTGAGCAGAGGGGTGTTCGATTGGTTTCAATCTGCAACCTCACAGCTAGCTATCACTAAATCTTACACACTGATCCTTCAAAACATTTTTCTATCGTTTGCTTTCCTGGTGCATTTTGAGCTTGCCCCTTCTGCTAATGGGTCCTCATTCAGGTAAAATGTCCATGAACACAAATAAACATGACCATTCCTCAATGATGTTAGGATTGGCACAGGGAGCGGCACCTCCCACTGCCCAGACTGAAACAAAGGAGTAGTTATTGTAGTGGGTCTGCATGTTTTTTCAATGTTGCATATGTTTTGTCAAAGGGTTGAAGATATTTTCTTCATTCCCAGTGCTTGGGCTCTCATGGCCATTGTAACATGCCTTCAGTCTTCAAGGGCAGCAGACTCAACCTGTGCCTCCTCCCATAATGAGTGTGCCTGCAGAGGATTTCATTACAGAGGTTTCCAGCTACAGCCTTGCAATGAGGATTTTGAGATATGAAGGAAATAATTTACCACTTGTGTTGTCTAAATTTAGGCATTTCTCAGTTTCATTTTGGAGAAGCCTTTGTCAACCTGTTACAGAGGTCGGGTTTAGTGTTGTTCTAGAATAAAGGCCATTGTGTTAATGTTGGCTTACATTGATAAGTTTAGAACCTTACTTATATTTATAGTTTGGTGCAGTTTGTTTCCTGTACAGGATGAATCAGCACACATTCTGAAGGCCGAAAGCCTCTTTACTTCATTGTCAGATGTGAGAACAAGCTCACTGGGATAATGTACCAACTGCTCAACTATGTACAGTTAGTGTTGAATATGTCCATAATCTCTTGTCACCATAAGAAATATATGCTCTGATTTGATATTTGCATGCTGAGTACTATTATTGTTTGGCTATTGTTGGAATAATACAGAAAAATGTTGTAGTTGTTGGCTGGAGTAGAGTGTTAACTTTAAATAAATCAGTGATCCATGTTTGTTACCATCAACAGGGAGAGATTTCTTATCTGTACTGTATTTCTGTGCTTATGTCAAGTTTTTTCTGCTCTTATCTCGTTGTCTGTGGATGATTATGGAGTGTGAAGCTTGATTGCGTCACCATTCATCCTGCAACTAGCTCAGCTGCTGCAGACTCAGGTCAAAACTGAAAAGAAAATATTCTTAAACATGCAGACAAGTACTGGCTGATTGCAATGTGCTTTGTGGCACACTTGGCTACGAGGTGGGATCAGAAAAAAAGACGCATTGTTATAGGTCGGTGCATTAGGTCAGGCTGTGACAATTGTGGCCAATAACATTCACTAAATTCAACCCTGTTAATCACAACAATTCCAGTACACACTGACAGTTTGGGGAAAAAAAAACATAAAACTAAATTTAATCTGTCAATGTTACTAGAGCTACATAACACCCTCCGACCCTCAGCCCTGGTGCACCACAAGGCTCTGCGTTATCTCCTCTGTTTTTCTCCATTTGCACCAACGGGTTTACATCTCACCACAGCTCTGAAAAAATATTGACTCAGGCTGTACACTGGTGTGGGGAACAACAGCCATCTTACTTAATACTTATAAAACGCTGTATATAGCTGCTGTCATCAGGAGGAGGACAAACAGCAAAGCCCCAGTTAATTTGTCTGACCATCCCATAACTATGACAGACTCCTTCAAATTAATCAACATCAGTAAAACTTTGAAATAGAAGGTCAACACCAACCACATTGTCAAAAAGGCCTAGCAAAGACAATTCTTTCCCGGGCAACTGAAGAATTATCAAGTGGTCCACTTCTACAAAGAGCATCATCCTGACATCATCTCTGACTATCTGGTATGGGAGTCCAGAGTCATACTAATAGGAAACAAGAGAATATTATCACTAAAGCCTCCAACATAATTGGCTGTGACCTTGCATCAGTCAACTCACTGTACATAACGGCACCTTCAACCATGCAGCTGAAATAATCAGCAACCCATCACACCAAGCCCCCCCCCCACATGTGAACTACTTTGAAAACTGAACTCCCTTTGTTGGCTCCACTGCCACAAGTTCCCATCCACTGACCTGTACTGTTCTGCAATTCAATTCAATTCAGTTTATTTTGTATAGCCCAGAATCACAAATTACAAATTTGCCTCAGAGGGCTTTACAATCTGTGCACATGCGACATCCTCTGTCCTTCCCTCACATCGGCACAGGAAAAACTCCCCTAAAAAACCCCTTTAACAGGGAGAAAAAAGGAAGAAACCTATGGGAGAACGACAGAGGAGGGATCCTTCTCCCAGGATGGACAGAATGCAATAGATGTCATGTGTACAGAATGAACAGCATAACAGTTCTTAGATACAACACATTCAATGTATATGACATAAATTATTCATATAATAAGACTACTTATAATAACAGCAGCAATTATTACAGTAGAATTATAGCCATGAAAATAGGGATAGTAATGTGACTAATAATAATAATCGAAGTAGCAGTGGGTGTCAGTCGGCTCACAGCAGGAGGCACGACTACGGTCCAGGTACCACAACGATTCATGGAAACCTGCAGAACGAGAAAGCAAAAGGGCTTCAGGGTGGAAGTAAAGCTAAAATGCTTAATGGTACAGGTAATAGTAATAGTAATGTGACTAGTAATAATAATAATGGTGGTAGCAGTCGGTGTCAGCAGGGCCGTAGCAGGATGCACATCCACGGTCCAGGTACAGCCACGATTTATAGAAGCCTGCGAAGCGAGAAAGCACAAAGACTCCAGGGTAGAAGCAAGTCAATAAGCGTAATAGTACAGGCAATAATAATAGTAATGTGACTAATAATGATAGTGGTAGTAGTAGTGGGTGTCAGCAGGGCCTCAGTAGGTGGCACGATGACAGTCCAAATATAACCCCGATTCCTGGGAACCTGCGAGGCGAGAAAGCACAAGTGTTACGGATTTAAAGTTCTAACTGGAGCCACAAACCACCAGGAAACAAGGTTGCAGTCATTTATGCCGTTTATTTTGCCAGGAAGTTATTTGAAGGTTATTGCTGATCATGGTTCCATGGTTCTACATGAAGAAAGAAAGAGATTACAACATCTTGCTCAAATCATAATCTTACAAACAAATTAGATTCTAAGATGATCCGTTCATCATCTGAAATATGTCATAAATCCAATAATAGAAATAAATTGCTACTTACATTGAAGGTAATTCAAAAGACACATGGAACACAGACACTATCATGGTGAAGGTGTTTGGAGACAAAGAGGAGGAAGTCCTCACCTAGGCCTCTATTTATAACATGGGAGGTTCTACCATAAGTGAAGTGAACATCTCTTGGTGCCTCTTGTGGAGAGGAGGGCAATCGGCCTGCAGTTTCTAACAGCCGCCCCGGATTTGTGCAACAAATACGTTTCATTTAGGTTCTTCATCAGTTATTTCAGGGAGTGGAACTAATCTGGAAACAGGGCGTGTGTATTCACGCCCATGCATAATGACCTTAGCACTGCGGACCTTTCCATCCTTTCCAGGATGGGTTTCAATTATCCTTCCAATAGGCCATGATGCTCGAGGAAATTGGGGATCAACCACCATCACAACCTGACCTGAAACCAGGTTCTTCTTATCAGTCATCCATTTTTGCCTGGTTTGTAGGTTTGGAAGATAGTAGCGAATGAAGGCTGTCCAGAAATGATCAGCCAGGATCTGACTGTGACGCCATCTTCTTCTGCCAAGGAGTTCACTTGCACAGTAGATTGCCTGAGGAAGAGATGAGTCAGGCCGCCCCATCAGCAACATGTTTGGTGTGACTGGGTCTGGGTCGGCAAGGTCCGAGGAGATATATCCGAGAGGTTTGGAGTTCAGAATGCCTTCAACTTCAATCAGGACTGTGTGTAGGACTGTTTCTGCAGCTGATTGGTTTCCTAAGGCAACATTGAGGGCCATTTTAATTGACTTTATCTCTCGTTCCCAGCTTCCACCAAAATGTGGGGCAGATGGAGGATTGAACTGAAAGTTTACTTGTGTGTTGGCCAGTTGCCTTTTTAGGTCTGGTGCCATGGCCTCAAAGGCACTTCGCAACTCTGCTTCTCCTCCTCTGAAATTAGTTCCACAGTCGGAGAGTAATTCGAAGGGTTTCCCTCTGCGTGAGATGAATCTTCTGAAGGCCATTAAGAATGTATCTGTATCCATACTGTCAAGCAGCTCAAGATGAATGCAGCGTGTTGTCAAGCATTTGAAGAGAATGCCCCACCTTTTCTCTGTGCGGCAGCCAACTTTGGCAGTGAAGGGCCCAAAACAGTCCATGCCTGTGGACCAGAAGGGGGGCTTAAACAGTCTAAGACGGGCTGGAGGAAGGTCTGCCATTTTGGGAATGACTGGGTTGGCTCTCCACCTCTGACAGTCTTGACATTGATGTTGATGCTGGCGAATGGCTTGGCGACCACGCAGGATCCAGTACCTGCGTCTGATTTCCCCCAAGACACGCTCAGGGCCTGGGTGGAGCAGTTTCTCATCGTAGTCCTTGATAATGAGTTTGGTTATTGGATGTTTTGGATCCAAAATAATTGGATGGATGTGATCATGGTTAAGGGTCTCCGCTCTTCGAAGTCGACCTCCCACTCTGATGAGGCCGAGATCCGGGTCATATTCAGGAGACAGGGGGAGGAGTTTGCTACTTTTTGGTATGGGTTTGTCAGTTTTAAGGGAATTATATTCCTCAGGGAAACACTCTGATTGGGCCTGTTGCAGAAGATGCTTTTCTGAGTTTATATAAAACTGGGCTATGTTTGAGTTGTGGTCAGCCGCCTCATGGAGCACATTCTTTGTTTCCTTTATCAGATCATCCCAGCTGCTGTACTTGTTCAGATCAGGGAGGCTTGCGTCGTTTGACATCACTGCACCACAGAACATAGATTTTCTTAGTTCCTCAACAGGCTCTGGTTCAGCTGGCACAAATGGATTGGCTGGCCAATAGTTTGTGTTCAGCAGAAGGAATGGAGGGCCTTGACTCCATCTGTGTTGCTGAGAAAGCTCTAGGAGGGTTTTTCCCGTGTCAGGTCATCAGCTGGATTATTCTTGGAATCAACATATTTCCAACTCTTTGTGCTAGTCAGATTCTGTATCTCAGCTACTCTTGTACCAACAAACACCTTGTAACGACAAGAGTCGGACGTTAGCCATGACAGGACTGTTGTAGAATCTGTCCAGAGGGTCACTGATTGTAATGGAATAGTGAGTTCAGTCTTGAGTAGGTTAGTCAACTGGGCACCAGATAGGGCTGCACATAGTTCAAGTCGGGGGATAGACAGCTGGCGTTTAGGGGCAACACGAGACCTGGCCATGATGAAACTGACATGGGTGTGGTCATGTTTGTCTTTGGTCAGAAGGTAGGCAACAGCACCGTACGCACGTTCGGAGGCATCACAGAATACATGCAGATGGGATTCATAGGTGGCTGTATGAGTAGAGGGGGGCAGATAACAGCGAGGAAAGTGAATGTCAGGGAGATTCTGCAACTCAAACTCCCATTCTTGCCATTTCTCCAACAACCAATCTGGTTCGATGATGTTATCCCATCCTCTTTCCTGCTTCCATAGGTCCTGTACAAGAATCTTTGCACGGGTTGTGAATGGGGTCAGATAGCCTAGAGGATCATATTGGCTTGCCAGCACCTTGTATACGTTTCTCATTGTAGGCTGATGGTAAATGATGGATCTGTTCTTGTAACCCAACATGTCTGTAAAGCAGTTCCATTGTAGGCCTAGTGTCAGCTCTTTGGGGTCTCCATTTCCTGAGAGCCACAATTCACTGGTTTCGGATTTTGCATCTGGTGGGAGATGGTTTATTACATCCGGATCATTACTAGCCCATTGTCTGATGTCAAACCTGCCATCAGCAAGGAGAGGTCTCATTTTGTCAATGAGCGACTTTGCTTTATGAGAGGAAGGGAAACTTTGGAGGCAGTTATCGACATAAAAACAATATTGGACAGATTGAAGGACCTCCTCATTTCCATTACAGTGATCTTTGACATGTTTCTGGACTGCATAGGTGGCACAGCATGGACTACAGGTTGTCCCAAATGGCAAGACTTGCCATTCATAAACACAGGGCTCCTGGTTTAATTGCATTCCTCTCCATATAAAACGCAACAGGGGTTTGTCCTCGTCCAAAAGGCGTACCTGATGGAACATACCTTTGATATCTCCACAGATGGCAATTGTATGTTGACGGAATCTGAGTAGAACCCCGAGGAGAGAAGGACCTAGTGTTGGTCCTGGCAAAAGACATTTATTTAGGTTCTGTCCCATGTATTCAAAGGAGCAGTCAAATACGTGGGAAATACCAAGTTTCCTGTGGTTGGTCTACCTGCTCGTTGGGAATCCTTTGAACATAGCCAGACTGCACGAGCTTAATCAGTTCCTCTCTGTATTTATCAGCCAGTTTGGGATCGTTAGATAGGCGTCTTTCTGTAGCACACAGTCGGGGCAGGACAGCTTCCTTTGGAGCCTGAAAGGTGGAAATGTTGGGAGCTCATAGTAGTGGAGTAGCGTAGCGCATGACACCATCTATATCTACTCTTACTGTCTTGGAGTGGAGTAGAGTGAGAGCGAGCTTGTCTTGCTTTGACCTTGTGGCTGTCTTTTCGTTGATGTAGGGCAAGGTGTCGATCTGCCAGAGTCTTTCAACATTCCTTAGCAATTCGCTTTTGAAGCAGGTAAGATTGAAGGAGATAGTGTGCTGGGTTTGGAAGAAGCTGGCTGGCCCTTGGAGAGCCCATCCTAGCCTTGTGTGTACTGCCAGTGGCCCGCCAGGGGGCCCCATGAGTATTGGCTCTGTGGCTGTGATGAGATGAGCATAGTCCGAGCCGATGAGGACAAGAGGGCATGCATGGTCAACAGACTGTATTGGAATACCTCTCAGATGTTGATATTGTTCTTGGAGCTGCTTTACAGGGTATGTGTGCTCTGACAGGCCAAGATTTTCTGCAGTAAATGCTCCATTGATCACATGCCTTTCAGTTGGCTGGTTGATAGGGGAAATTTCAAAGGATATAGATGCTCCATCTAATTGCACAATATCCTGTCTCACTGTGCGCAATGAGATGGTCTCAGGCCGAGTTGGAAGGCCCAAACGCTGAACAGCCTGGGGAAGCAGAATAGATCTATCTGCGCCATCATCAAGTACTGCATGGGTTTTAATGGTCCTCTCTCCATTGTAGAGACATACATTAACAATTTTCAACATGACTTTATGGGAGCGATTGGGTTTGTCCATGTAAAGGAGCTCTGAGGGAGAGGAAGTATACATCACAGTGGCTGATTTGTTTGCATTTGCATCATGGAGAATGGTAAGGTGAAGCTCGTTACAGTTGTTACATGGCCTCTTTAAGGTGCATTTGTCCATTTTGTGTATTCTACCACATTTATTGCATCTCCCCTTCTCTTTGATCCATTCTTTAATGTCGTTCTTGGATAGTTTTCTGAATTCTGAGCATGCACCAAGGAAATGGTCTCTGACATTACAGTAGGGACAGTAAGGCTTAGGCTTATTAACATTTACCTTTCCTTCGGTGTAGGCTCTTGGTGTGCCATCTCTCTCAGACGCTGTCGATAGGTAGACAGAGGAGACTTGTCTGGAGGGCTGCCGTTCCTTTCTAGGTTGTTGTATTTCCTGTTTGTGGAGCTCGACAGCTTTCTCTGATATGCGTTTGGCTCTTGACTTTTTCTGTAGCCAGGTCGAAAGGTCAAGGAGGGAGTACGTTTGGTTTGCCTGCCCAGTCAGAATGCCACGATTAATACAGTGTTCAACAAATCCATCTCTATACTGCACAGGGAGTTTACTGAGGAGTCTGTCGACATGAGAGCCACATCTTAGTTCAGATCCGTTGGGGCCTTCCAGGGACAGCAACATTCCAACCAGAGCATGAACAGAAAGGGAAAAGTCATCAAAGGCTTCTACATCACCAATGCGGATAATGGGGGAGTTCAATATTGCTCCAATCTCACTCTGAACAAGAAGCCTTGGCTGACCATATTTCTCCTGAAGTGCTAGGAGAGCAGTGGAATATGGTGTTGTTTCATGCATGCTGGATCTGGCCAATTTGTTTGCTCCTGGGTGCTTAAGCTGCTCTAAGAGAACCTGGTATTTATATTGCTCAGTTAGATGGGGATGATTGTCAAGGAGGTTATCCAGAGCCATTTTAAGGAGGGCAAAATCATTTTCTCGGCCAGTCTTAAACACAGGAAGTGAAGGTCTTGGGATTCCATAAGCTGAGGCTATGAACAGATCCATGACATTGGGTGCTTGAGAATGTGGGTAAACAGATTGTGGCTGCTGGGATGACATGACTTGCATTGGAGGAAGAGTACCTGTGAAAGTGGGCTGTCCATGGCCAGGCATCGATGATACATAACTAGGGGCTTGGACAGTGACCGGAGATGCAGGTACACGGTGAAAAGGCAAGGAAGAAGGTATTACCTTGGCAGGTATATGGTGACTGAAGGAGTGTAAAGTCTGGGCAGACACATGGGAAATAGGTAACAGTGGCACTTGAGCAATGGCTACAGGGGGCAAAGAGTGAGCCTGGACAGGCCCTAAGCTCTGCTGTATTGTTTGGGGCATAGGAAGTGTCTGAGAGGCTCCAAGTAGTCCTCCGGGAGTTAAAGCAGAATGAGAATGAGAGTCAGCATACATCAAGTTTGGGGGGCAGGAGTGAATATCCTGGAGGGAGGCAGATCAAAAAGGAAGTGGTAGCTCCATTCCCATGATGAGATGAGGGAATAGGAGCAGAGGCTCCAGCAAGGCCTTCGTCTTCGGAGAGATTCTGTCTAATAAAACTCGAAACTAGCTGGGCCGACTCAAGCTCTTGTTCTTTGATACGAATGCGTCGGTTCATATCAACCTGTCTGACAATTCTCTCTCTCTCCTTGTGTGCATCTTCTTGTCTATGCTGGGCTGCTCTGGCTTTCTCATCAATATATTTACATTGCTCATCAAGCTCTGTATCTTCTTTTCTTTGTCTTCTAAGCTCCTCCAGTTGATCCCTCCTTCCCTTCTCCTCGAGAATGCTGACTTGGAGATCACTCAAATTAGAAGCATGGCTGCTCCTGGAACCCCTACTAACACGAGAGTGTGTAGGGAGACTAGAGGCTGAATTAGTGTAATGAGTCCTCTTACTGTAAGAACTACGTGAACCATGGGATCGTGAAATTGTCTTCCGCTGTGACATATGAATCCCATAGTAGTCAAGGGGGAACTGATCTCGTTTAGGTCTAGCCCCTAGTTCATGACTGATTGGCTTTGTGAGGGTTTTAGTAGGTGGAGATGGCCTAGGTGTGGTTTGTGACAATTCTGGGGTGGCCTCTTCCATGTAGAGGTGGGTTGAGTCAATTACACCTTGGGATCCATCCATGCTCCTAACAGAAGGAGCCTTAACTTCAGTAGTGGCCTCATCTGTAGGCATAATGCCATCAGTCTCTGAATCAGCCATTTCGGTCAATGTGTGGAGTGTGGCTCAGTTTCCGGCTCGAAGGACCATTTGTTACGGATTTAAAGTTCTAACTGGAGCCACAAAACACCAGGAAACAAGGTTGCAGTCATTTATGCCGTTTATTTTGCCAGGAAGTTATTTGAAGGTTATTGCTGATCATGGTTCCATGGTTCTACATGAAGAAAGAAAGAGATTACAACATCTTGCTCAAATCATAATCTTACAAACAAATTAGATTCTAAGATGATCCGTTCATCATCTGAAATATGTCATAAATCCAATAATAGAAATAAATTGCTACTTACATTGAAGGTAATTCAAAAGACACATGGAACACAGACACTATCATGGTGAAGGTGTTTGGAGACAAAGAGGAGGAAGTCCTCACCTAGGCCTCTATTTATAACATGGGAGGTTCTACCATAAGTGAAGTGAACATCTCTTGGTGCCTCTTGTGGAGAGGAGGGCAATCGGCCTGCAGTTTCTAACACAAGAACTCCGGGAAGAAGCAAAATCAGTAATGTGCATAAATAGGAGATTAATACATAAAGAAGGAGGGAGAGAAGAGGAGAGAGGAGCTCAGCGTATCCTAGGTAGTCCCCCGGCTGTCTAGGCATATAGCAGCATATCTAGGGGCTGGACCAAGGCGAACCTGAACCAGCCCTAACTATAAGCGCTATCAAAAAGGAAGGTCTTAAGCCTGCTCTTGAAAGTGGTGAGTGTGTCTGCCCCCCGGACTGAAACTGGAACCTGGTTCCCCAGAAGAGGAGCCTGATAACTGAAGGCTCTGGCTCCCATCCTACTTTTATATACTCTAGGAACCACAAGTAACCCTGCATTGATTGAGCGCAGCTCTCTAGTTGGGTAATATGGAACTATAAGTTCCTTAAGATAAGACGGTGCCTGACCAGTTAGAGCTTTGTAGGTAAGTAAAAGAATTTTAAATTCTATTCTTGATTTAACAGGGAGCCAGTGCAGAGAAGCTAATACTGGAGTAATATGATCGCTTTTCTTAGTTTTTGTTAGAACACGTGCTGCAGCATTCTGGATCAACTGTAAAGATCTAAGAGACCTATTAGAGCAGCCTGATAATAAGGAGTTACAGTAATCTAGTCTAGAGGTAACAAATGCATGAACTAGTTTTTCTGCATCACTTTGAGACAGGATTTGCCTGATTTTCGCAATGTTACGTAAATGAAAAAAGGCTGTCCTTGAGATCTGTTTTATATAAGAGTTAAAAGACAGATCCTGGTCAAAGATAACTCCAAGGTTCTTAACGGTAGTGCTGGATGCTAGAGCAATGCCATCTAGAGAAACTATATCGTTAGATAATTGAATTCGAAGGTGATCTGGGCCTAGTAGGATAACTTCTGTTTTTTCAGAGTTTAACATTAAAAAGTTACAGGTCATCCAGGTTTTTATGTCCTTAAGACATGCTTGAAGTTTAGAGAACTGGTTAGTTTCGTCTGGCTTAATTGATAGATATAACTGGGTATCATCTGCATAACAATGAAAGTTTACTGGGTGTTTTCTGATAATATTCCCCAAGGGAAGCATATATAAGGTAAATAAAATAGGTCCAAGAACAGACCCCTGTGGAACTCCGTGACTAACCCTGGTTTTCATCGAGCTTTCATTGTTTACATATACAAACTGAGATCGGTCTGATAAATACGACTTAAACCAGCTAAGTGCGATTCCTTTAATGCCTATAAGATGCTCCAATCTCTGTAATATGATTTGGTGATCAATGGTATCAAATGCAGCACTAAGGTCTAGCAATACAAGTACAGAGACAAGTCCTTTGTCTGAAGCTATTAGAAGGTCATTGGTAATTTTCACCAGTGCCGTCTCTGTGCTATGATTCACTCTAAATCCTGACTGAAAATCCTCAAATAAACTATTGTTATGCATAAAGTCACAGAGCTGATTTGCTACTGCTTTCTCAAGGATCTTAGAGAGGAACGGAAGGTTAGATATAGGTCTATAGTTAGCCAACACCTCTGGATCTAGAGTAGGTTTCTTAAGAAGAGGTTTAATTACAGCTAGTTTGAAGGCCTGTGGTACATGGCCCGTCAGTAAAGACAGATTGATAATTTCTAATAAGGAGTTGCTAATTAAAGGTAAAACTTCCTTAAGCAGCCTAGTCGGAATCGGGTCTAAGAGACAGGTGGAAGGTTTAGACTTAGAAATAGTTAAAGTCAATTGGTGAAGGTCGATGGGAGAAAAGCCATCTAAATATATTTCAGGTTCTACAGCTATGGATCGATCGGTACTGGTTGAGGGCAGTAGATTATAATTTTTTCTCTAATAGTTAGAATCTTATCATTAAAGAAGTTCATGAAGTCACTACTACTGAGGTTTATAGGAATACACGGCTCAACAGAGCTGTGACTCTCTGTCAGCCTGGCTACAGTGCTGAAGAGAACCCTAGGGTTGTTCTTATTTTTCTCTATTAATGCTGAATAATAGGCTGCTCTAGCATTACGGAGGGCCTTCTTATATACAGTGGGTACGGAAAGTATTCAGACCCCTTTAAATTTTTCACCCTTTGTTTCATTGCAGCCAATGTACACTCAGCAACCCATCTTGACAGAAAAAACCAGAAATGTAGAATTTTTTGCAAATTTATTAAAAAAGAAAAACTGAAATATCACATGGTCATAAGTATTCAGACCCTTTGCTCAGTATTGAGTAGAAGCACCCTTTTGAGCTAGTACAGCCATGAGTCTTCTTGGGAATGATGCAACAGGTTTCTCACACCTGGATTTGGGGATCCTCTGCCATTCTTCCTTGCAGATCCTCTCCAGTTCTGTCAGGTTGGATGGTGAACGTTGGTGGACAGCCATTTTCAGGTCTCTCCAGAGATGCTCAATTGGGTTTAGGTCAGGGCTCTGGCTGGGCCAGTCAAGAATGTGTGGTATATTTTCAGGTCTTGCACAATACAGCGAAGGCCACACGTGTCTTTGTTTTAGATAAGAAGCAGGTATGCAGGATACCAGGGTCCAAAAGGGCAAATGTGTAGAATGACGGAGCCCCATACATGATCTGGACTTCAGCCCAAATGTGAATAACATGTACCCTATATAAGAAGGTGTGAGCGCCCGAAAGGTAGGACTCTCACATTCGACTCGAGACCTCCGGGCGCTCTAGACGTCCGTCATGACATGTGTTGCTTGTTTGTAATAAACTTCATTATACCAGCAAGAACAGTGTCCGCGGAGCATCCTTTCTCATCACTTCAACAGCACTGTCGCATGAAAGATACGACAAATTGTCACAGACTTGTTCCGAAGCCACTCCTTTGTTATTTTAGCTGTGTGCTTCGGGTCATTGTCTTGTTGGAAGGTGAACCTTCGGCCCAGTCTGAGGTCCTGAGCACTCTGGAGGAGGTTTTCTTCCAGGATATCTCTGTACTTGGCCGCATTCATCTTTCCTTCAATTGCAACCAGTCGTCCTGTCCCTGCAGCTGAAAAACACCCCCATAGCATGATGCTGCCACCACCATGTTTCACTGTTGGGATTGTATTGGGCAGGTGATGAGCAGTGCCTGGTTTTCTCCACACATACCGCTTAGAATTAACGCCAAAAGTTCAATCTTGGTCTCATCAGACCAGAGAATCTTATTTCTCATAGTTTGGGAGTCCTCCATGTGTTTTTTGGCAAACTCTATGCGGGCTTTCATATGTCTTGCACTGAGGAGAGGCTTCCGTCGGGCCACTCTGCCATAAAGCCCCGACTGGTGGAGGGCTGCAGTGATAGTTGACTTTGTGGAACTTTCTCCCATCTCCCTACTGCATCTCTGGAGCTCAGCCACAGTGATCTTTGGGTTCTTCTTTACCTCTCTCACCAAGGCTCTTCTCCCACAATTGCTCAGTTTGGCTGGACGGCCAGGTCTAGGAAGAGTTCTGGTCATCCCATACTTCTTCCATTTAAGGATTATGGAGGCCACTGTGCCCTTAGGAACCTTGAGTGCTGCAGAAATTCTTTTATAACCTTGGCCAGATCTGTGCCTTGCCACAATTCTGTCTCTGAGCTCCTTGGGCAGTTCCTTCGACCTCATGATTCTCATTTGTTCTGACATGCACTGTGAGCTGTAAGGTCTTATATAGACAGGTGTGTGCCTTTCCTAATCAAGTCCAATCAGTTTAATTAAACACAGCTGGACTCCAATGAAGGAGTAGAACCATCTCAAGGAGGATCAGAAGAAATGGACAGTATGTGAGTTAAATATGAGTGTCACAGCAAAGGGTCTGAATACTTATGACCAAGTGATATTTCAGTTTTTCTTTTTTAATAAATTTGCAAAAATTTCTACATTTCTGTTTTTTTCTGTCAAGATGGGTTGCTGAGTGTACATTAATGTGAAAAAAAAATGAACTTTTTCGATTTTAGCAAATGGCTGCAATGAAACAAAGAGTGAAAAATTTAAAGGGGTCTGAATACTTTCCGTACCCACTGTATTTTAAGACTGTCTCGCCAGACTAACCGTGCTTCATCCACATTGGTGGAACGCCATATCCTTTCAAGTTTTCGCGATATTTGCTTTAAATCGCGGGTTTGAAGATTATACCATGGAGCAAACCTCCTTTCTTTTATTAGCTTCTTTTTTAGAGGAGCTATAGAGTCCAGTGTCATTCGCAGTGAGCATGCAGCACTATCAACAAGATGGTCAATCTGAGACGGACTAAAGCTAGCGTAGGAGTCCTCTGTTATATTGAGCAATGGTACTGAATAAAACCCTGAAGAAATCGCTTCTTTAAATTTAGCTACAGCATTATCAGATAGACATCTAGTGTAGAAACTTTTGCCTAATGGCGTACACTCTGGTAGAACAAATTCAAAGGTTATTAGAAAATGGTCCGATAAAAGAGAGTTCTGTTGAGAGACAATTACATTTTCTACTTCAATACCATAAACCAGAACAAGGTCGAGGGTATGGTTAAAAGAGTGAGTCGGTTTATGTACACACTGACAGAAGCCAATAGAATCTAGTAATGAAACAAACGCAGTACTAAGGCTATCATTATACACATCCACATGAATATTAAAATCCCCTACAATAATAACTTTATCTGTCTTAAGGACTAAACTAGATAAAAACTCTGAGAATTCAGATAGGAATTCAGAATACGCACCTGGTGCACGATACACTATAACAAATAAAATTGACTTTAATGCTTTCCCGCTCGGGTTTGAAAGACTAAGAACAAGGCTTTCAAATGAGTTGTAATTTAATTTAGGTTTAGGGTTTATTAATAGGCTTGAGTCAAAGATAGCTGCTACTCCACCTCCTCGGCCTGTGCCTCGAGGAATATGAGTATTAATATAACTTGGAGGAGTTGATTCATTAAGGCTAACGTACTCTTCATGACACAGCCAGGTTTCAGTAAGACAAAATAAATCAATATGATTATCTGATATTAAATCATTTACAAGTACACCCTTAGATGACAGAGATCTAATATTTAAGAGTCCACATTTAACTGTCCTGTTTTGATGCACTGTTGCATCGGTTGCCTTAACTTTTATTAAGTTATTTTGTATAACTCCTCTTCTGTTGATTTTAAATAATTGAAGTGGCCGTGGGGCAGACACAGTCTCTATAGGGTTTTGGGTGGGTAAATGGGTGGGTAACTGCTCCAAAGGAAGCGCAGAGAGGTGTGAAAGACTGCGACTCTGCTTCTGCTTCCTGGTCTGAACTCTGGGTCATGGATTAGGTCCACTAATGAACTGGGTCAGATTTCTAGAGATGAGATCCGCTCCATCCAAAGTAGGATGAATGCCGTCTCTCCTAATCAGACCAGGTTTTCCCCAGAAAGTATGCCAATTGTCTACGAAGCCCACATTGTTTGCAGGACACCACCTCGACAGCCAGCGGCGGAATGATGACATGCGGCTATACATCTCATCATTGACCAGATTAGGGAGAGGGCCAAAGAATACTACGGAGTCCGACATCGTCTTTGCGTACGAACACACCGATTCCACGTTCAATTTAGTGACCTCCGAGCGACGTAATCGGGTGTCATTACCGCCGACGTGAATAACAATCGTACGGTATTTACGTTTAGCCTTAGCCAGCAGTTTCAAATGGGATTCTATGTCGCCCGCTCTGGCCCCGGGGATGCAGTTAACTATGGCCCCTGTCTTCGCTAACTTCACGTTTCTCAGAATGGAGCTGCCGATCACCAGAGTTGGTTTCTCAGCGGGTGTGTCGCTGAGCGGGGAAAACCGGTTAGAAACGTGAAGCGGTTGGTGGTGCCCCGTGTGCTTCGACATAGAACTATGCTTCCTTCGGACAGTCACCCAGCCTCCCGGCTGCTCGGGGGTTGCCGGGGGACAGCTAGCAGGAGCTAAGTCTGGTTGGCCCGCACCGACTACGGGGGTGGGCTGGCTAACTGCAGTAGCTAACGACTGAGCTTCAATGGTGCGGAACCGGGCCTCTAACTCACTGAGCCTCGCCTCCAACCTAACAAACAAACTACATTTGTTACATGTACCCGTATCAGTAAAGGAGGCAGAGGCATGGCTAAACATGAGACACACTGAGCAGGAGGGAGAAAGAGAGAGAGAAGGAGAGAGGGAAGGAGAGAGGAGAGCCATCGCTAGCTGCTAAGCTAAATGAGGCTAGCTAGCGTTAGCAGAACTGAACAACGTGTAAACTGTTGGTTTAAGCGAAAAGTCGCTGAATTAAGATGTGATATGAGTGTTCAAGTGTTTTAAATGTAAAACAGGTAATTAGCCGCTATAATAAAGAATGTCACACAATTCACTAGTTTTCGCTGGAGCTGCGAAAAGTACGCTATCAACTACGCTGAGAACCGGAAGTGAGGCAACACGCTTACCGCAGTACGTCAGCACGTCCAACGTGAGACATGACTCACCTCAGCTGTCACTCTGTTTTCTCCCTTCTCCCTGTTTTCTGCAGGCACCGGACTGAACTGTGTTATAACTTAACTTGTTTGCACTGGAGCACCAGTCACTGCACTCTGCTGGGAACAGAACTGTGCATGTATTTTACTGTAGATTTTCACATTCACCTTTCTCTTTTTGTGTAGGTGTTGAAATGATTTTTGTTGCCGGTTGGTTGTGTCTTCTGTTTTCTTGGCATTGGAACTGAGCTACCATGCTGTACCAAACAATTAGCGTCAACTCTATTTCGTGGAGATAATAATGAATCTTGTGAATGCCAGGCAGAGGAACCTGATTTTTTTTTCACAGATTATCTGTATCATGTACTTCTGTCAGGATATAGTGACAGTTCGATCAAATATGACAAAAAAATACATTTTCATGAAAGTTACCCACTGTAGCTTTAACAAAAGACGGTGCCTATGCTAGTTAGCAAAACCTGCTTACCCCAGCTCTCCCCAACCAAACATTGACACTGACACTGGCTGGCCCAGCCCTCCTCCAAAACATGTCAACCCCACTGCTGGATGTTCACAACTCCCTGAAAACAATGAAGAATCTGGCACTTCAGTGAGTAACAAGTCACTGTAACACATGTATCGTGTGTGTATGTTTAAGGCCCAACAAACATGTCCAGTGCATTTCCTTCCTTATAAAAGAATATGTTCTTAACTAGCTAGCAGTTTTCTTTCTCCTTGCATTTTGCTTACGCATTGCTGCATATTTTTCTTTTGTTAAACCAAAATATGGAATAGTGGGAAATCATTGACATGCGCATCCATGAGATACAAAAAACAGGGACCCACTTGTGGAAAATCAGCTTTATAGCGCTTCTAGTGGTTAAAATCTCCACAAGTTGTCTTTAGACAGGATTTCGGATGCTATACTTTTTACTTATAATAGTAATAACAAATACATTTTATTTATAGAGCGCTTTTTATAATACTCAAAGACACTTTACACAAGTTAAACTGATAATATTAAATACACACTTAAAATATATAATATACACACAACAATCATGCACAACTAGCGAGGTGAAGTCGTCCCCTCACATGGGCCAATTCCCTCAGCCTTTACATACTTTGAGCATTGGCTTTTGCAAGTAGCAGTGGATGTCACAACTGCGGTCCGTATTGCAAATGCAAGAGTTAAGTTCCTATTGTCACAGGTGACCTCTCCGCCAGGTTTCCCTTCAATACCTGTCTTGGGTGTCTCATTGGATCGAGCTCCCTGACAGACTCCCAGACAGTTTCATGTATTTAGCATGCAAGGTATCTTGAATTTGTCTGCGATGCACCGGCAAGGCTCTCAGCTAGAGTATTTGAACAGTTCACACGGTGCTTGAACGCAGATTTGCGAGCGCCAAGCCAATGCTGATTTGTCTCTGGTCTGGGGTTTTTGTCGACGAGCTCCAAAAACTGTCAGAGAGTAAAAAATAATATATGAAGTGGTTAGTTAACAACTGAAAGTAGTAAAAGAAAATGCTGTAAAATAAAATTTGCCAAAACGTAGTGCTTGTCAATAAGCTCCCCTTGTAGTGGAAAATACCCCTTTCCATTTACCCACATGATTGATTTTTGTTTAAAATTATTGTGGCTAATTACTTTACCTATGGGTATAGGTTAAACTTTTTTATGAGTTGAAGTTTCAGTTATTTTGTAGGTTCTTTGCAGAGACCTTATGACCTTGGATTTGAAAAGCAGGTTACAAGGGGCTTTTTGAACAGCATAGGAGCATCTCAAAAATCTGTTTTTTTCTCAGTCAACCTAATCTCGAGGGGGTCCGTTATATTTTTTTGCATCTCGGTACAATTATTGTATTACATTATTTTCAGGATGGAAACTAAAAAGAACATCTCACACCTTCAGCTGGTGCAAATGTAATTGCTCTGCTTTTAACAAACACTTTTAACAAAAGTATCAATAGATAGATGCAAACTATGACATGCTAAACCTTTTTAAGATTATTATACTTTTAGACCCAGCAGACAAGACCCACATTTTAAGAACACGTAATGAGTATTTAACAGGCTGAATACAGTATCTTTAGAACCAGCATATATCCTGTTGGGAAACCCAATGTATGGGAAATAGCCATCATTTCCCAAAGGGGGACTTCAGTATTTTTCAACCTGGATCCTGTTTTCCCATGTTTTGTGTCTGAGTGACTGATGGTCTAAATTACTTTATTAGTTTTGGAAATTGGTCCAGTATTGAGGGAGAACTCTGTAACCGGCCGCCACAAAACAAGCTGTACGGGCAACTGTTTAGCATCAATGTAACATTACATCCACTAAAAGTGCTTGTTTTGACCAGTGACAGGCTCAGATAGTTATTGTTAGTGTCTGACCTTATTATGAAAAAGATCCTTAAGAGAAATCAAACCTTTTTCTTTACCTTTCACTTCATCCAGTCTGTTTGTTTGTATCAAACCAAGTCTACCTCAAAGAGCTCAAGTATCACAGCACTTGCAGGGAGACCACCAGTCTCCAGTGCTTTGCTTCACTTGCAACACCATTTCTCTCTCCTCCTGCGCTTCCTCAAATAAATAAGGGCGGCCATCAAATTTAAAGACAGCTGTGACACTGAAAATCTTCTGAGATACGCTTTCTGTACTCCAAAACAACAAACTCTGCCCGTCCGGCAACCACTGTTGTCTTTAAGCAACACGTCACTTTGCGAGATTTCAGAACGAGACTTCTCCTGTAGATACACTCTTTCTATTATGTTGTCAGACACTTATAATAACATTCTGAGCCAGTGGCCAAACAAGCACTTTTAGTGAACGTAAACCACAGTGCCAGCTTACCTAGATAGTAGATCAATATTGGCTGGAGGTCGTTAAAGAGTAATGATTGAGGGGTCAGCAGGGAGTCAATGGCAGTATCAAACAGACAATAAAAGTTGTTTGAGAAAGTATGAGTCATCGAAACCACGTGAGGTCCTTGAGAAATAACTGGTTATTCAACTCCACTGACCCTCACTTTATTGCGAAGTGGCTCATGTATTCTTCACGTATCGATACCTAAATTGCCACAGTGCAACAACATATTGCAGCGTTCATTCTGGAGTCCTTTGTTGCTGTCTGTCATCAGCCTTTTAAACATAATTATTTTTCAGACAATAAAAGTTGTTTGAGAAAGTATGAGTCACCGAAACCACAAGAGGTCCTTAAGCATGCAGCAAACTGGCCACCCAAAATATTTTGCTGTTTGTTGCAGCAGAGTGCAAAATTAACGGTGGACAGACACAGAGGTGTACACTTAAACACACGCACGACCGGTCTCATGATCACCCTGGCAGAGGTAATTGCAAATAAGTACATTTCAGGCTATGTTTTACTGTGTTGTAGTGTCCAGGCCTACTGGGAACATCATGCTGATAATGAATTGTGCTTGCATTTAGTTAAATTCGTGTGAAAAAGTTAGGGTTAACCCTAACCCTAACCCTACAGCCACGGTGGACTTGATTCTCACCAAAAAGTATTTTAAACTTTTACAAGCTCTGCATCATTCAGAGATTTTAACAGACTCGGCCACGAGAGGCTCTTGTCCACCAGGTATGTTGAAGCAGGTCACCAAACTCTCCGCTTTTATCAAACCCTCCTCACCCACCATAACCACTACAGAAAAGGTCAAACTAAACACTGCACTGTGGATGGAGACCAACATGGTCATTTTAAGGGAACATTATGACGAGATTCTGGCTTTGGGCTTAGAGGGACTGCAGGTTTTTAATGTGGATGCTTTTAACAAAGCAGTGATGTGGGCCAAGGCCAGGTATAAGCGCAGGTACACCACTAGCTCTGCACAAACATGCAGAGCTATGCTGCAGACTGCGGGAGGGCTGCAGTCTACCCAGAGCCCTCCCATAACATGCACAGAGCAATTCCCCAACCTACCAGTGACCACTCAATCACTGGGACCCACACCATATATACACACGTGGACAAAATTGTTGGTACCCTTCCGTTAAAGAAAGAAAAACCCACAATGGTCACTGAAATAACTTGAAACTGACTAAAGTAATAATAAATAAAAAAATATTGAAAATTAACTAATAAAAATCAGACATTGCTTTTGAATTGTGGTTCAACAGAATCATTTTAAAAAACAAACTAATGAAAATGGCCTGGACAAAAATGATGGTACCCCTAGAAAAGATTGAAAATAATTAGACCATAAGGACATGTTAAACTAAGGTGTGTCCTCTAATTAGCATCACAGGTGTCTTCAAACTTGTAATCAGTCAGTCTGCCTGTTTAAAGGGTGAAAAGTAGTCACTGTGCTGTTTGGTATCATGGTTTGTACCACACAGAACATGGACCACAGAAAGCTAAGGAGAGAGTTGTCTCAGGAGATTAGAAAGAAAATTATAGACAAGCATGTTAAAGGTAAAGGCTATAAGACCATCTCCAAGCAGCTTGATGTTCCTGTGACTACAGTTTCACATATTATTCAGAAGTTTAAGGTCCACGGGACTGTAGCCAACCTCCCTGGACGTGGCCGCAAGAGGAAAATTGATGACAAAATGAAGAGACGGATAATACGAATGGTAACCAAAGAGCCCAGAACAACTTCCAAAGAGATTAGAGGTGAACTCCAAGGTCAAGGTCCATCAGTGTCAGATCGCACCATCCGTCGCTGTTTGAGCCAAAGTGGACTTCATGGAAGACGACCGAGGAGGACACCACTGTTGAAAGCTAATCATAAAAAAGCTAGACTGGAATTTGACAAAATGCATATTGACAAGCCACAAAGCTTCTGGGAGAATGTCCTTTGGACAGATGAGACAAAACTGGAGCTTTTTGGCAAGTCACATCAGCTCTATGTTCACAGATGCAAAAATGAAGCATACAAAGAAAATAACACTGTACCTACTGTGAAACATGGAGGAGGCTCGGTTATGTTCTGGGGCTGCTTTGCTACATCTGGCACAGGGTGTCTTGAATCTGTGCAAGGTACAATGAAATCTCAAGACTATCAATGCATTCTGGAGCGAAATGTGCTGCCCAGTGTCAGAAAGCTTGGTCTCAGTCGCAGGTCATGGGTCCTCCAACAGGATAATGACCCAAAACACACAGCTAAAAACACCCAAGAATGGCTAAGAGCAAAACATTGGACTATTCTGAAGTGGCCTTCTATGAGCCCTGATCTAAATCCTATTGAACATCTGTGGAAGGAGCTGAAACATGCATTCTGGAGAAGGCACCCTTCAAACCTGAGACAGCTGGAGCAGTTTGCTCACGAGGAGTGGGCCAAAATACCTGTTGACAGGTGCAGAAGTCTCATTGAGAGTTACAGAAATCGATTGATTGCAGTGATTGCCTCAAAAGCTTGTGCAACAAAATATTAAGCCATTTTCATTAGTTTGTTTTTTAAAATGATTCTGTTGAACCACAATTCAAAAGCAATGTCTGATTTTCATTAGTTCATTTTCAGTAAATTTTTATTTATTATTACTTTTGTCAGTTTCAAGTTATTTCAGTGACCATTGTGGGTTTTTCTTTCTTTAACGGAAGGGTACCAACAATTTTGTCCATGTGTGTACAACTGGTTCCAACCCCCAGAACCCACAACCCAGAACCAGCCAGGCCACTACCACAAAGGGCCCCCCCGGAGGCCCCTCGCACAGAAACACGGTGTCAGGCAACCCCCCAGCTCACAGGACCGGAGTAGCCCACTACAGGAGGAGATCGGAGAGCTGGCATTACCCTCACCAGCCCCCACTGTACAGACGGGCCCTACACCACTGTTGGTGCAGGCCTCCATTGAAATAGAGCCACACTTTCACCACAATATCAGTTTCACCTTAAGGGAGGAGTCATCATCAGGTGAGGACAGTATAGTCTCCAGCCCTCAGACCAAGGGTTCCAGCCCCAGAGGTATGGAACCCCTTAATACAGGGACTATAACCAATACTAGCCCTGCACACCAAACACAAACCCCTCAGAGGCATGACCCCCCCCTACTCCAATGTAGTGATCCCGTGCAGTAATACCATTCTTTCTGCATCCCCTCCAGATCCGGAACACCCAGGACTCCCAGTAGCGGCAGAGCATCCCACATCAGTGGCACAGGTTGAATTAGGTGGACAGGAACATCTGATGATGAAGCACATGTTAAAAGATCATTCTTAGTCCCCTCCTGATACCTGTAACAACCCGCCACTTGAGACAGAGATAGCCACACGCCAAGAGCCTGTTAGACACCCAAAAACATTGAAAAAATTAACGACTGGCATATGAATGTAATCAAACCCATCATTATAATGGGGGACTCAAACCTGTCGCGTATCTCCACCTTTCATGACGCCCGAGTACAGGTGGACAGTTTCCCGGGAGCGAACTTCAACCACCTGCGAGGGGTAATAGCGAAGCTCCCGCCAAACCCGGTGATTGAGAAGGTAGTGTTGTCAGCAGGCCTTAACAACTGCCTTTCCAGACAGACTTCCATCACCTCCTGGAAACAGCTGCAACAGCTCCTGAAAACAACAAGCACAACATTTCCCAATGCCACATTATATGTGCCAGTCGTTAATTTCTCAGACAGGCTGGAAAGGGACCAACAGGCCCTCCTCCACAGGCTGAATGTAACTATCCAGGAGAAATGCAACCACTTACCTGCTCTCGACAGTTTGCAGTTCCAGACGCAACCCAGTGACCCGGTCCATTGGACCGCAGAGACAGCAGATAGCATCCTCCATCAATGGCTGGTGCATTTAAACTTGTGAGGGGAGAACAGAGTAATGACACAACTCCCCTGGTGAACATTACCAACCTCTCGGTAACCTTTAAGCTGGCGGGAATAGAGAGGGAGGTGCTAGAGAGGGGCCTCACTTTTATCCCAACTCCAAAACAGCCAGACCGTATGGAGCTATACAGAGACCTGCATACCTACCATAGGAGACTGAAACTTTTAGATCATTTTAATTGATTTTTGCTGGCTGCTGATTACGTGCTGACGTACTGCGGTAAGCGTGTTGCCTCACTTCCGGTTCTCAGCGTAGTTGATAGCGTACTTTTCGCAGCTCCAGCGAAAACTAGTGAATTGTGTGACATTCTTTATTATAGCGGCTAATTACCTGTTTTACACTTAAAACACTTGAACACTCATATCACATCTTAATTCAGCGACTTTTCGCTTAAACCAACAGTTTACACGTTGTTCAGTTCTGCTAACGCTAGCTAGCCTCATTTAGCTTAGCAGCTAGCGATGGCACTCCTCTCTCCTTCTCTCTCTCCTGCTCTCTCTCCTCCTCCCTCCTGCTCAGTGTGTCTCATGTTTAGCCATGCCTCTGCCTCCTTTACTGATAAGGGTACATGTAACAAATGTAGTTTGTTTGTTAGGTTGGAGGCGAGGCTCAGTGAGTTAGAGGCCCGGTTCCGCACCATTGAAGCTCAGTCGTTAGCTACTGCAGTTAGCCAGCCCACTCCCGTAGTCGGTGCGGGCCAACCAGACTTAGCTCCTGCTAGCCGTCCCCGGCAACCCCCGAGCAGCCGGGAGGCTGGGTGACTGTCCGAAGGAAGCATAGTTCTATGTCGAAGCACACGGGGCACCACCAACCGCTTCACGTTTCTAACCGGTTTTCCCCGCTCAGCGACACACCCGCTGAGAAACCAACTCTGGTGATCGGCAGCTCCATTCTGAGAAACGTGAAGTTAGCGAAGACAGGGGCCATAGTTAACTGCATCCCCGGGGCCAGAGCGGGCGACATAGAATCCCATTTGAAACTGCTGGCTAAGGCTAAACGTAAATACCGTACGATTGTTATTCACGTCGGCGGTAATGACACCCGATTACGTCGCTCGGAGGTCACTAAATTGAACGTGGAATCGGTGTGTTCGTACGCAAAGACGATGTCGGACTCCGTAGTATTCTCTGGCCCTCTCCCTAATCTGGTCAATGATGAGATGTATAGCCGCATGTCATCATTCCGCCGCTGGCTGTCGAGGTGGTGTCCTGCAAACAATGTGGGCTTCGTAGACAATTGGCATACTTTCTGGGGAAAACCTGGTCTGATTAGGAGAGACGGCATCCATCCTACTTTGGATGGAGCGGATCTCATCTCTAGAAATCTGACCCAGTTCATTAGTGGACCTAATCCATGACCCAGAGTTCAGACCAGGAAGCAGAAGCAGAGTCGCAGTCTTTCACACCTCTCTGCGCTTCCTTTGGAGCAGTTACCCACCCACTTACCCACCCAAAACCCTATAGAGACTGTGTCTGCCCCACGGCCACTTCAATTATTTAAAGTCAACAGAAGAGGAGTTATACAAAATAACTTAATAAAAGTTAAGGCAACTGATGCAACAGTGCATCAAAACAGGACAGTTAAATGTGGACTCTTAAATATTAGATCTCTGTCATCTAAGGGTGTACTTGTAAATGATTTAATATCAGATAATCATATTGATTTATTTTGTCTTACTGAAACCTGGCTGTGTCATGAAGAGTACGTTAGCCTTAATGAATCAACTCCTCCAAGTTATATTAATACTCATATTCCTCGAGGCACAGGCCGAGGAGGTGGAGTAGCAGCTATCTTTGACTCAAGCCTATTAATAAACCCTAAACCTAAATTAAATTACAACTCATTTGAAAGCCTTGTTCTTAGTCTTTCAAACCCGAGCGGGAAAGCATTAAAGTCAATTTTATTTGTTATAGTGTATCGTGCACCAGGTGCGTATTCTGAATTCCTATCTGAATTCTCAGAGTTTTTATCTAGTTTAGTCCTTAAGACAGATAAAGTTATTATTGTAGGGGATTTTAATATTCATGTGGATGTGTATAATGATAGCCTTAGTACTGCGTTTGGTTCATTACTAGATTCTATTGGCTTCTGTCAGTGTGTACATAAACCGACTCACTCTTTTAACCATACCCTCGACCTTGTTCTGGTTTATGGTATTGAAGTAGAAAATGTAATTGTCTCTCAACAGAACTCTCTTTTATCGGACCATTTTCTAATAACCTTTGAATTTGTTCTACCAGAGTGTACGCCATTAGGCAAAAGTTTCTACACTAGATGTCTATCTGATAATGCTGTAGCTAAATTTAAAGAAGCGATTTCTTCAGGGTTTTATTCAGTACCATTGCTCAATATAACAGAGGACTCCTACGCTAGCTTTAGTCCGTCTCAGATTGACCATCTTGTTGATAGTGCTGCATGCTCACTGCGAATGACACTAGACTCTATAGCTCCTCTAAAAAAGAAGCTAATAAAAGAAAGGAGGTTTGCTCCATGGTATAATCCTCAAACCCGCGATTTAAAGCAAATATCGCGAAAACTTGAAAGGATATGGCGTTCCACCAATGTGGATGAAGCGCGGTTAGTCTGGCGAGACAGTCTTAAAATATATAAGAAGGCACTCCGTAATGCTAGAGCAGCCTATTATTCAGCATTAATAGAGAAAAATAAGAACAACCCTAGGGTTCTCTTCAGCACTGTAGCCAGGCTGACAGAGAGTCACAGCTCTGTTGAGCCGTGTATTCCTATAAACCTCAGTAGTAGTGACTTCATGAACTTCTTTAATGATAAGATTCTAACTATTAGAGAAAAAATTTATAATCTACTGCCCTCAACCAGTACGATCGATCCACAGCTGTAGAACCTGAAATATATTTAGATGGCTTTTCTCCCATCGACCTTCAACAATTGACTTTAACTATTTCTAAGTCTAAACCTTCCACCTGTCTCTTAGACCCGATTCCGACTAGGCTGCTTAAGGAAGTTTTACCTTTAATTAGCAACTCCTTATTAGAAATTATCAATCTGTCTTTACTGACGGGCCATGTACCACAGGCCTTCAAACTAGCTGTAATTAAACCTCTTCTTAAGAAACCTACTCTAGATCCAGAGGTGTTGGCTAACTATAGACCTATATCTAACCTTCCGTTCCTCTCTAAGATCCTTGAGAAAGCAGTAGCAAATCAGCTCTGTGACTTTATGCATAACAATAGTTTATTTGAGGATTTTCAGTCAGGATTTAGAGTGAATCATAGCACAGAGACGGCACTGGTGAAAATTACCAATGACCTTCTAATAGCTTCAGACAAAGGACTTGTCTCTGTACTTGTATTGCTAGACCTTAGTGCTGCATTTGATACCATTGATCACCAAATCCTATTACAGAGATTGGAGCATCTAATAGGCATTAAAGGAACCGCACTTAGCTGGTTTAAGTCGTATTTATCAGACCGATCTCAGTTTGTATATGTAAACAATGAAAGCTCGATGAAAACCAGGGTTAGTCACGGAGTTCCACAGGGGTCTGTTCTTGGACCTATTTTATTTACTTTATATATGCTTCCCTTGGGGAATATTATCAGAAAACACTCAGTAAACTTTCATTGTTATGCAGATGATACCCAGTTGTATCTATCAATTAAGCCAGACGAAACTAACCAGTTCTCTAGACTTCAAGCATGTCTTACGGACATAAAAACCTGGATGACCTGTAACTTTTTAATGTTAAACTCTGAAAAAACAGAAGTTATCCTACTAGGTCCAGATCACCTTCGAATTCAATTATCTAACGATATAGTTTCTCTAGATGGCATTGCTCTAGCATCCAGCACTACCGTTAAGAACCTTGGAGTTATCTTTGACCAGGATCTGTCTTTTAACTCTTATATAAAACAGATCTCAAGGACAGCCTTTTTTCATTTACGTAACATTGCGAAAATCAGGCAAATCCTGTCTCAAAGTGATGCAGAAAAACTAGTTCATGCATTTGTTACCTCTAGACTAGATTACTGTAACTCCTTATTATCAGGCTGCTCTAATAGGTCTCTTAGATCTTTACAGTTGATCCAGAATGCTGCAGCACGTGTTCTAACAAAAACTAAGAAAAGAGATCATATTACTCCAGTATTAGCTTCTCTGCACTGGCTCCCTGTTAAATCAAGAATAGAATTTAAAATTCTTTTACTTACCTACAAAGCTCTAACTGGTCAGGCACCGTCTTATCTTAAGGAACTTATAGTTCCATATTACCCAACTAGAGAGCTGCGCTCAATCAATGCAGGGTTACTTGTGGTTCCTAGAGTATATAAAAGTAGGATGGGAGCCAGAGCCTTCAGTTATCAGGCTCCTCTTCTGTGGAACCAGGTTCCAGTTTCAGTCCGGGGGCAGACACACTCACCACTTTCAAGAGCAGGCTTAAGACCTTCCTTTTTGATAGCGCTTATAGTTAGGGCTGGTTCAGGTTCGCCTTGGTCCAGCCCCTAGATATGCTGCTATATGCCTAGACAGCCGGGGACTACCTAGGATACGCTGAGCTCCTCTCTCCTCTTCTCTCCCTCCTTCTTTATGTATTAATCTCCTATTTATGCACATTACTGATTTTGCTTCTTCCCCGGAGTCCTTGTGCTTTCTCGCCTCG